>NC_081846.1:6588498-6875998 GCF_963259705.1 Myotis daubentonii | reverse complement strand
GTGGGTTTTGGATAAAAGTTGGAGAGAGGCAATCAAATGAAGTCCACTAGCAACTTAACTTTAAAAGTTTAGCAAAGCTTTGTAGTTTTGAAAATTGGCAACCACCACATTCCTATCAGTAGGGTTAAATGAAACTTGGGGTGTTTTCCTAATAGGAAAGCCTATGCTATTCAAAAGAATGAGGTGGGTAGGCATGCATGGCATGAGATAATCTACAAAAAGTCAAAAAAGCAGGTTGTGGAGCAATTCTTGAAATCTGATCCCAATCATATATCAAAACAAAACAGGAGGTAGATTTCTGTGTTTATGCACGGATAGTCACTTCGTAGAAAGAGGTCTGGCAGGATACACACCAGACAGATGATGGTTGCTTACCTCTTGGAAGTGAAGACAGATGGGGCTTTCTGGTTTACTCAGTATATTATATTTTAAAATTGAGGACACATACATTCTTTTGTTATAAAAAAAATAGTCAACAGCCCATAGACATTCCCTTGTCCTTCCAGCTTTGTGGTGTCTCATGAGAGAAAATGGAAAGAACAGTTGAGCAGTGTGTAGTTTGAATTGTTTAACTGCATTATTTTTCTTGATCAAAGGTGAGTGCAGTTAAACTTGAGTTATTGTTACTGTGATATGAAATAGAATATAAGATGTTTCTGCTTATTCCCTTTGTTAAGTCAGTTTAGAAGCCATCAGATATTGGTTGAAGAAAATAGTGCAGCACCTCAGTTATTTAATGATATCATTTATGGAATAAAATTGTGTTTTCTAGCAGTTTTACTGTGGTTAGAGGCATTCAGTGTCTGGAGCGGCATTTTGATCATTTCTGGGAAGAGCTATGATCCCTCCTCACACAATGGTTTTTGCATATTTTATCCCATTCGAGCCTTCTGAGAGCAAAGGGCGGAGGAGGTCAGGCAGCATTGGTTCTGCTGAACACAGGTGGCATTGGCCCTAGAGAAAATTAGTAACATAACTCAAGTCATAGAGCCTGTAAGTGACAGTGTCAGGAATCAGAGGGAGCCAGGTCTCTAAATTTTACTTACTTTTAAAAAATATATTTTTTATTGATTTCAGAAAGGAAGGGAGAGGGAGAGAGAGAGACAGAAACATCAACGATGAGAGAGAATCATACTTAGGCCGGGCTAAGTGAATGTTTTTTGCCTTAACTTTTCATGATTTCCCCCGTTTTTCTTCATTCGAATGAAAGCATTGGTAGGATCAGTGGCACAAATTGAAAATTACAGAGATTTCTAGAACACAGCTGCACACTTCATGTAACTTCTCTTCAAGTAGCTCTTGCCTTTTTGTTTGTTTTCGTTGCTTATTGTGTCTGATAATTCTAGTAATTGGCTGGATACCTGCCCGACACCCTGATTTAGCTCTAGGATCGACTTGCTGTAGAACATGGACCTGATATCTTGGGGATGCTTCAATCTTGAAAACCTTGAAAACCACCTCAACCTTTAAGCTTGAAAAGCACACTTAACATCTGGAGCCTGAGAAGATGGTGATACAGCTGTGACTGGAATGTGAGGGTGGTTATCTAGACCAGTGGTCACCAACCTTCCGGATCTCAGGACCACCAGTGGTCTGTGGACCACCGGTTGGTGACTGCTGACCTAGACCCTTCCCAGTTTACCAGACATTACTCAAAGCCTGCAAAGAATTGGATCAGGTCAACAAGAAAGTGTAGAGTTGCACATGTGGCCTTCGGCAGTGTTTCTGGTTGTCAAAAGGGAAAGCTGGTTACTTGTAGAGTAAATGTTGACCATCTGGTATTGAAAGCTTCCAAGGTGCCATCTCTTTACATACCTGGTCCCTACCCACCTGCGCTCTGTGCTGTGGGGGAAACATGACGGTAACAATAACTAGGGTTACACTAGTGACGAAGAACTAACATTTGTTTTGAGCACTTACCATGTGCCAGCCACTGAGCTAAGCTCTTTCCATGATTATCTCATGTTAACCATGCCAAACCTCCAAGAGGACCTGAATGGGTGAGGACATCGACGCTATGAACGGTAACTTAACAGAGCTAAGATTTTTTTAAAATATGTTTTTTATTGATTTTTAGAGAGAGAGGAAGAGAGGGAGAGATAGAAACATCGATGAGAGAGAAACATCATCGATCAGTTGCCTCCTGCACGCCTCCTACTAGGGACCGAGCCCCGGTGACTGGGAATCAAACGGGTGGCCTCTTGGTTCCTGGGTCGACACTTAGCTGCTGAGCCACACCGGCTGGGCAGACAGAGCTAAGATTTGACACCACAGTCATGGTGGTTCATCATGACATTATATGGGTAACTCATTCTTTAGTCAAATCTTTGTTTTAGGAATTTAGTACCTGAAAGTCTTAACTTTTTATCTTGTGATATAAGTCTCTTTTAATCTTTTGTTCTTTCTAGTGGTGCCTGCATTTATGTGCAGTTTTATAAGGATGTTTTTATGTAAATTATGTATCTGTTTGGTTTTCAAAAACCAACCCATGAGGCAGTCAGGACAGATGTTATCCCAACTTTCCCCGTGAGGAAAATGAAGCCCTGAGCAATGGACCTGCCCCAGGAGCAATGGACCTGCCCCAGCATATGTGACAAGTGCATGTCGATGTCGGGAGTGGGGCTGGATTGAGGTCTTTGGCTCCTGGGCCAGTTCTGCTTCAACACTGCTGTGATTTTGGCACCTCCTTTCACAGGCCCTCCGTCTTTTTCTTTCAGCCTCAGGGGATTACCTTTTATTACAACAAAAACACTGTCGTGGTTGCTTTTCATAGGTTAGCAGGATTGGGATGTGTGTACACGGTCACGGGGACCAGGCCCGCCAGCAGTTCTCACACCTTAAGTTGTGCATGGGGAGGTGTTGGCTAACACCCGGGTGGGGGGGGGGGGAGTTTACTGTGCTTATCCCTTTCCAGAACCTTCAGAAGGGGCCAGCGTCGCCCACACTCGAGGGGCCGGGCTCATTTCCAGCTCCTCCTGTGTCTGCGGCCCCCGTGCAGCTCTCCCCGAAAGCAGAACTCCAGACCTCCTGTCAGCAAATGATTTCTTTTAGAAGTTGCCCTGCGGCCATTTCTTTATATGAAAGCTCTTAGCTCATCCCTACGCCAGAAATTCAATTTACCACCGAATGAAGTTCTTAAAGGGGGGTTGTTATTATCTCTTTTAAAGAGAAGCATCAGAGGACAGGGTTTGGTGGAAGCAATAAAGCAATGCATTCATATAGATGGAGAACGAGGCTGCTGTTCTCTGGCGAAGGTGTCAGGAGGGGTGGTTTTCACCTCACAGGGGATGTAGTTGTCATAACAGCAGTGAACCGCTGGCCGGCCAGGGAGGCAGCGTGGGGCCGACCCCCACCGAGCTGCTTTCTGTAGCTCCCAGGGAAGCGGGTCCAAACTGCGGTCCCTTTTTGGAATCCAGTTCTGACATCTAATTCCATAAGGAGACATGCAGCTATGAAAGGAGGTAGCGTAATACAGAAGAAAGAATCTGCAGATGTGGGCTCTAACCCCAGCTCTGTGACTCATTCGCTGAGTGACTTCAGAACTGTCACGCAGCCTGGATGGCGTGGCTCAGTGGTTGAGCGTCGACCTATGAACCAGGAGGTCAGGGTTCGGTTCCCGGTCAGGGCACATGCCCGATCCCCAGTGTGGGGTGTGCAGGAGGCAGCTAATCAATGATTCTCTCTCATCCTTGATATTTCTTTCTCTCCCCCCCTCCCTCTCTGAAATCAATAAAAGTCTATACTAATAAGAGAAACATGCAAATTGGTGTCACTCCGCTACGCCCACCAGCCAATCAGGATGAGCATGCAAATGAACCCAACAAAGATGGTGGTTAATTTGCATATGCAGGCGAGGAGCAAAGACTGAAGGCTCCGGCCTGAGCGAAGACTGAAGACGACTGAAGACTGAAGAGGCTTGGCTTCTCTGCTGCGGTTGGAGCGAAGGCCTGGGTCCTGGGTGCCAGAGGAAAACCGGTGCCGGCAGCCAGGGAAGGAAGGCCTATTGCACGAATCTCTTCGTGCAACAGGCCTCTAGTATATGAATAAAGAACGGCTCTGGGCTGCAGCGCCCTTCCCTGTAGAATGAGGTGGCTGGACCAAATCTGGGGTATCTGACCCTTACTATGCATTGAACCAGCGGGCGACCTTCTGAAAATGCAGATGCCTGGGCCCCATGGGTAGAAATTCTGATTTCACGGGTGTGGGGTAGGACCCGACATCGGTATTTTTAAAGGCTCTCCAGGGGATGCCAATGTGTAGCCTGGTTAGAGCGACTCTAAAGTTCCCTCTCGCTCCGGCAGCCTATTTAAAAATATACACAGTTGGTTTCTTACCAAGGGATTTATAAACTGCACAGCAGCTTGTAAATGGGTTCACTGTAATGAAGAACACTGATCATTTTGTCCTGGAAAAACAGAGAAACGTTATGGAAGAACTACTGAAGCCATGCCATTGACCTGCAAGACAGTTCTCCAGGGGCAGCCGTGCAAGTTGCCTTCTGTGAGATACTGCAGATGGGAGAGAGTTAGAGAGTTCAGTGAAGCCAGAGAGCAGGAATTGTTACTTTTTGGGCAAGTGGGAGTGTTTTTCCTTAGAAATTTATGCTGAGAGAATTTGTTCATAGTCCTGGAAAGAGAATGTTTGCAAAGTATTTTTAAAGTTAAGTACAGTCATTTCTAACCCACACCACCTTTTAAGTCCAAGCACAGAAAATCACATTTTTATTTTTTTTACTGTTTTTTTTCTTTTTTTTGATTAGTTAAATCTTTATTGTTCAGATTATTACATTTGTTCCTCTTTTTTCCCCCCATAACTCCCCTCCACCCAGTTCCCACCCCACCCTCCTCCCTCACTCCCTACCCACTGTCCTCATCCATAGGTGCACAATTTTTGTCCAGTCTCATCCCACATCTCCCTCACTCCTTTCCCCCCCAAGAATAGTAAGTCCACTCCCTTTCTATGCCCCTGATTCTATTATAATCGCCAGTTCATTCTGTTCATCAGATTATTCACTTGATTTTCAGATTCACTTGTTGATAGATGTCTATTTGTTGTTCATAATTTGTATCTTTACCTTAGAAAATCACATTTTTATAAATGATTGGGTCTGTTTTGGGGGGGGTCAAAATTTCAGTCCTTGTGAAAGGAAATGACCTCTTCCTTGGGAATCAAATTCCCCCAAACCAGTTTTACTTTTAAATGTAATGCAGTGAAAAACATACAATTTATTGAATATTATTTTATTCACTCAATTTCAAAGGATGAACCCTACAAGGATTATTTTATAGTTTTCACCGGATGTAAAAAGAAAACTTAATAGGTGTGCATAAAATTTCATGTCCAAGTCTCCTCATGCGTACTTTGTTCAAATCTGGTCCCTCAGGTCCCCAGAGGCAGCTGTCATCCAACACTTTGAGGTCACAGTAAATCCAAGCCCAAGGTCACCTTCCCTCTCTCCCTCCCCACCACACACACATGCTTTGGCTGTAGGATCCTCTTTGTGTCAGAAAAATCTAGGAGATTACAAACTGGTGTTTCTTCCGAACAGGAAATCACCAACTATATCCATGATAAACTTCACGTTTGTTTTTAATTTGGGGCTGTGATCGGTAGGTAACCGTGAGGAGAGGGGGTAGTGACCGGTAGTCGGTGACGTCATGCTGCACCAGGTCAGAGCAGATGGACTTAGGTAGGAGGCATTTTGGAAACCATCAGTGTGGCTGCTCATGGCTAGCCCTAGGCTCTTCTCTGAAAAGGGAAAGAAAGTTGGATTTGTATTGAAAAGTCCTTTGAGGCTTTAAAAAAGTGTACGGTGTTAGATTCTAAGCACAGAAAAGCATAATGAAGAAAACAAGGGACCAGTCGGTGTGGCTCAGTGGTTGAACATCAACCCATGAACCAGGAGGTCAGGGTTCAATTCCCAGTCAGGGCACATGCCTGGGTTTCGGTCTCAATCCCCAGTAGGGGGTGTGCAGGAGGCAGCCGATGGATGATGTTTCTATCTCTCTCTTCCTCTCTCTGAAATCAATGAAAACATGTAAAAAAAAAAAAAAAAAAGGCAATACAAACTGAGCCCAAATTCATCCCCTGGGTAGTCTTGTAAGCATTAGGAACTCAAAGGTCTGAAAAGGGCACAAAGACCACTCCCTAGATATCGACTTTCAATAGAGAACTTAATTTTTTATTTCAAATTTGAGCCTAGAATATAATAACTAATATTTTGGCCACTTGCTATGTATCAGTTCCTGGTCTAACTTCTAACCCTCCACAACTATTATAAGGTGGACATTGTTATCCTCACGTCACAGGTTAGACAATATGCGAAGTAATTTGCCCAGGGTCCTGGTTAACATGCAGGAGAGCTGTCACTTGCAGCCAGGGGCCCACCCCATAAGCCATTTCTTGGTGCTGCTGACCTCTGAACGTTTGGGCCTTAAAGTGTGGAGGTCAGAATACTCTCGCTCTGTGAGGAGACTGCTATGAACACAGGGAAGTGTCTTAGGCCTCTGAAGACCACAAGTGGAGAATATCTTCTGCTCTCTGTTCAGGCCCCTTTGGGATCGTCTCCGGAAAGTGGAATTCAGGTTTATCAATGACACCTGAGAAATCATGACTTTCCTCCACTGTCCGGTTAAACTATTATGTTTACAAGGAGAAAAATGCCAATTGTGGGTACAGTTTTGTCCTTCTTCCTTTTTCATTTAATTTTTTTCTTTCTAAGTATCTTCAACCTATGGTCAACATAAGCCCTGGGAGCCACTTCCATCAGAGGAACGGTAATGTGGGATGGTGTTCTTGTCCCTGTCTGGGGAAACCTGGGGCTTGATTCGCCTCTAGAATAGATACGCTTGGGAAACAGTCTTAGCGACCAAGATCCTTTATTTTTTTTTTAGTTGAAATGAACACCTGAGAAGCCCACATTTCATCAGCACAGATAGAATATTCTTTTCCTAAATGCATTTTACAACACAAATGGAAGTGCATCTACTGTGTTTTGGGGGTTGCTCACCCATTTGTGGGCTCATGTATTTATTCATTTATCAAGCTTTAAAAAATCTTGTTGGCATTTGCAATTTACTTACTGTATAAGTAATAAGTGAAAGCACAAACAAGTCGATGTAAATGCACGTTTACAAGAATGAAAATCTGAAAACAGCACCTGGAGAAGAGGGCGCTGAGGGCAGGGCTTTTCTCCCTCATTCGGCAGCGTCTGCCCTCGGGAATTTCTCCCTGGAGGGGCGAGAGGTGGGGGCAGAGTTAGACTTTCCTCGTTAGGCGTGACTGTCCTCAGGAGTAGAGGCTGACGCAGGAGTCTGTCAGGCCTGCTAGCCAAAGCATAACCACACGATTCTGTTAAGAAAGGTTTCCTTATCTAGCAGTAATATTTTACAATAATTCAAATTATGTGAATTTAGGAGAATTTAAAAAAAAATAACGTTCACGTCACATAACATGGCTCAAATGTAAATGATCGTTTCTAAATGAAGTGGGATCTGCGTGCCCGTTTAATAAAGGCTCTTGAACGTCGAAGAGGGTTTAATGCGGTTCACAGTAAGTCCATTTCTAAGGCAAGATGTTTCTGAGACTGACTGCTCTGGGCAAACGAAGCGCCTTAGCTGGGAGCCGTGCTTGCAATCCTTCCTTTCTTTTTCCCCAGATGGAGAATCAGCCCGCGCAGCAATGAATAGAGGCCTCCACCTTTGGGTTGTGGGGCGTCCCAGCCAAAGTGCAGGGCATTTGTGATTGAGTCCGGCCACCAAACAAAGTGCCAGTGTCCACCTAGAGCCGCGGTTGGCAAACTGTGGCTTGCGAGCCACATGCGGCTCTTTGGCCCCTTGAGTGTGGCTCTTCTACAAAATACCACGTGCGGGCGCACACGTACAGTGCGATTGAAACTTCGTGGCCCATGTGCAGAAGTCAGTTTTCGGCCTGGGCGAGTCTATTTTGAAGAAGTACTGTTGATATTTCGCTCTGTTGACTGGTGAGTTTGCTGACCACTGACCTAGAGCAATTCTCTGTCACATTTCTCTCTTGAGGGCATATTCCTCATCTCAGAAAGCCGTTGACAATACTTTGGAGGGTGGAGAAAAAGGCTGAGAAATAAGAGAGACCCATTATAATAGAGAACCCATTTTTTAGGCTAACAAACATGGTACCAGGAACATAACAGTAGCTAATCTAAGTCCCTGTCGGAGCATAACACCATAGGTTATATAACCAAATATCCAATCCTATAAATGACAGAAATTTAATCCTGGAAAAAAAAATGGACATATAGCGTTATTCAGATTTAAATAATGTGGTAAATGAGAAGAAATAAAAGCCTCGAGGGAATTGGACCTGCTATAAAAAAGGATTATACGGCGACTACTTTTTTTTCTTTTCTTTCTCCATTTACAAATATTGTATACTTTCATTCTTATGTAAGTTTTCTGGATCAATTTCAAAGTAATTTTATGCTGTGCAGACTTTCCTAGCGACATGGAAAGAAGTGATGCTTGGATATTCCTTCGTTACGCTTCTATTAAGTGATGTCTCTATGTAAGGACGACAGGAAGAGCTTGTGACAATGAAGGGACTCTTCGCCAGGGCACTCGCTGCCTCTCCGCTTCCTCCGTATTCTCTCAGGCCCTTCCCTCCCGTCTGCCTGGCGGCTCTGATTTCTTCCTCCCTCCGGGGATGAGATGCAGCTTCCTGTGCGGCTCAGTGTTTTCTCCTGCGACCAACACAACAGCAGAGAGTCCGTTTCAGTGATTTGCTCTACATGATCCATTTGGCTAATTATCTCCTGGTCTCTCCGGACCCTGATTATTCTCAAGAATCTTAGTCAGGATCCCATTTGCTTTCACGGTGCCAGAACATGTGGCTTTATTCACGGTTTTTCAAACAGCTCTCATTTTTTAAAAAAAATATATTTTATTGATTTTTTACAGAGAGGAAGGGAGAGGGATAGAGAGTTAGAAACATTGATGAGAGAGACACATCGATCAGCTGCATCCTGCACACCCCCTACTGGGGATGTGTCCACAACCAACATACATGCCCTTGACTGGAATCGAACCTGGGATCCTTCAGTCCACAGGCTGATGCTCTATCCACTGAGCCAAACCAGTGAGGGCAGCTCTCATTTTTTAAACTAGTGACCCGATGCACGAAATCGTGTGGCCCCGCCCTCCCGCACGCACCCTAACCTCTCCACCCAGACCTTGAGTGTGCATGGCCCTGCCCCTGGCCCCTCCGGCTTTCTCTGGCCACTTCAAGCCCTGCCCTCGGTCCCGAGAGTTGCCTCGGGCTGGCCCCGCCTCCTCTGGGTGCCTCCCCACTTCTGCCCCACTGAGCTCGTGCCTGCAGCCTCCTGCTGATTGGTTGTTATGGTGTGAGGGCATCATGACCATTAGCATATTAGCTCTTTATTATATAGGATGAGTATTTTATATTCATCAATGTGTACTGTGCATTGACGTATTAGTCAGGGTTTTGTTAGGTGCAGTGGCAGAAATCCCCCTCAAACTATGGAAGCACCAGTGATGTCATATTGTGGGCAGTCGAAAGGGGCTTCAGGAAACCCTTTATCTCTCTCTCCCTCTTGATGTCTAATATTTAGCTTCTCACCATTCCTTTCTAAAGCCTCAGAAGGGCAGGTTTCCTTCAGCATGAGACAACTGTCGGGGGCCGGAGTGGCCTGTGGGGTGGATCGCAGATGGCTTCACGGAGAAGTGGCCATTGAACTTGGTTATTGGTTGGGAGCAATGGAAAGTGATCAGCTTGACCATGGGGTGGAGAGGGAAAGCCTAGGTAAACAGTCCACGTTGGCTCTAGAACAGTGGTCGCCAACCGGTGGTCCGTGGACCACTGGTGGTCCTTGAGGTCCGAAAGGTTGGTGACCACTGCTCTAGAATGCCCTGGCCAGTGTGTGCAAGGTCAAGGCGAATAGCAGAGCTAAGCTTAGAGCAGTTGGCAGATGGACAGTGTGTCCATTTGCACGGGGACATTCCTGGAGAATGGAGGGAGGATGGGCTCGCGGCTCCTCTACCATGGGGCAGAGACGCCTGCTCTGGGGACCTGGGAGGGGACAGGGTGCTGGAGAACAGTCACTCAGTAAACATTTTCCTTCCCTTCTGTCCGAATGCCTGTCTTTTTCTATTTTTAAACGCCAATGTCTCTTTATCCTATCGTGTACAGAATGGTCCTCCCACCCTTCTGCCGCATGGCGGGACCCACCCTAACGCATCTCAAGCAAATCGTTCCTCCTGTCTGTGTCCTGGCCTCAAGAATTAGCCTTTTCGTCTGGCTCATTCCAGTGTTTTACCTGCACTTATACGTTTTCTTCTGTGTAGCCTAAGCCGTCGTGCTACTGACAGTCTTCCTCTATCAGTAGGAAGCGGGGGGAACAGTTTAGTCCAAGAACTGAAGGGCTTTGTTGCCGAATATCTTTCCTCTGGGGACAATTACGCAAATGTTTTCCTGGAAACTCTGTGGGAATCATGTATTCTGAGCTGAACTGGAGACTTTTTAGATCTGGGAAGGACCCAAAACAAAACAACCCCCGCCCCCACGCCCCCACGCCCCACAACAAAACACACGCCACCCAACCGCTGATGAGCAGATGAGAAACCCGGGCCCGCAGTGGTTGAATAGCTCTCGCACTTCTATTACCTGAAGGGCTACAGACCTCAAGGGTGCCCTCGGAGGAAGCCTGGATGAGTGATTCAGAACCGGTGCTGCTCTGCCCCAACATGGAGAACAGCCTCTCCTGGGCGCGTTCCCCAGCCACGTTCCCGTTGCCTAATTTCTCGGTGGTTTGACACAACAGCTTCAAGTGGCTTTCGGATACAGAGGCGAGGGCACTGTTTTTGCTGCCTCCCTCCAGGAGAGTCCGTTATGTCATCCAGGCAAATAACAGCCTTTCTCTAGCAGAAGCACTTGAATTTGGGTGGGCTGTGGTGAAGCCAATATTTTCTATATTAAAGAGCACTAAGTCTGGCCGGCGTGGCTCAGTGGTTGAGCATCGACCTAGGAACCAGGAGGTCACGGTTCGATTCCTGGTCAGGGCACAGGCCTGGGTTTCGGGCTCGGTCCCCAGTGTGGGGCGTGCAAGAGGCAGCCCATCAGTGATTCTCTCTCATCATGGATGTTTCTATCTCTCCCTCTCCCTTCCTCTCTGAAATCAATAAAAAAAATATTAAGAAGGAAAAGAGCACTAACAGATCCCCTTTTCAGACCCATTTCGGGAGCTAGACAACCTGCGCGAAAATCTGAGTCTCTGGGTTGGTTTTGGGTCCTTTGAATGAAATCCTGGTGGTGGTGACACACCTGACACCGGGATCTTTCTTAATGGGGTTTGACGGACTGAGAAACACACGAGTCAGTGAGGAGACAGCGGTAACTGGGGATATTGAGATAACCTGGTAACGTGGAAGGGAACTGGGCCATGAGACAAGTGGGAAGTAGATGAAATGGTCTCCGTTCCTGAGAAAAACCACCAGGCTGGCTTGCCAGCGGTGATGAGGAAATAGAACTCCTCCTCCTCCATCTTCAGGCTCCTCTGAAGGGCTGGTGGCTGGTTCGGGCGCTTTTACAGATCAGCCAGCCGGCTGTTTTCTTCATGATGGTGGCGGAGTCTTTGTTTTCGGGCGGGGCAGTGGTTGGGTTGGATTCCGTCGCTGTGCTCGCTGACACGCGGCTGCTGGCTGCCTCAGGGCTCCTGCGATTGCAGGGCGGGAAGGCGGTGCCTCCCAGAAGTGGATGCTCGCGAGGGCAGAAACGTGTTTCTGCTGGAAAAAGGCCACAGAAGGTGGTGATGTGTGGGACGGTGTCAGTGCAGAATGGAAAGTCCGCTCTCTGCCCGTCACAGGGGGAGAGGGAGATGGCGAGGGGCACTTTTGCTCAAGGTCACAGAGGTCAAGGTCCCGGTCAATCCTGAGCAAGACCCTGGCTGGTCGGCCCGGGTCGTGTGACCTCTCCCTGTGACACTAAGGCTTTGAGAGACCTTCAGTTTGTCACGGATCTTAGGATCCGTTTAATGTGACATATTTAGGCCCAAAGTCTTACCTGCAGGCTGATTTCTAATTAACTTAATTAAATGGCGACGTAGTGAGAGGGCTTAAAGTACTAGACATTGCTTTTAGGTACTTGCTCAACCAAGAATGCATTCCTTTCTTATATATAGAAATGTTTACTTCAGTTAATTGAAGCCACTTGAGGGCATCAAAAATTGGGGAAATTTTCCCTGCCCACAGTTTTAGGGAGCCTATGGGTTTCCCGCCTCACCCTTCCCCATCTCAGTGTTGAACTGAGGTGTTACTCCCGTTTTAACCCTGCACAGAGAGAGCCTCATGCTGCCAAACCTGGGGTTTCTGTAGCCCAGCCAATGCCACACAAAATAGCCCTTTCTCTCCCCCAAGCAAGAAAAAGCTTCAGTGAAAAATTGGGGCTATTTGCTTCCTAATGGTTTTCAGTAAACAGAGTAGAATAAACGAGCACATTTTTGCTTAGATTTAATAGATCATCCCAGCACAACTGCAGATGGACTACAAACTTGCTTTGTAAATACAGCGGCTGGTCCGTCCAGTCCCTGCGTTTTGGTGTGGCCTCACTGTGAGCATCTGTCCGGAGGAAGCATCTGTGAGCTGCTGCCCGGCCTTGCTCCCGCTGCAGCTATTGCTGTCCTCAGCTGTGTTCTACTTACTCTTACAAATTCTGCTTTAAGTGCAATTTCATGTACACACCTGCTTTTTAATTTAGTTTTTATCATGTTTCTTTTCTCTCCCAACTACATTAGCGATGAATATTAACTGCAAAATTTGGAATATAAACATGAGCAGAAGGAAAAAAAAGGAGAAAATAACTCATATGTAATATAATCACAAGAGATAAATGCTGTTGATGTGTTGATATTTTTCCTCTTCCTCTTCTCTTTATGCTTACTTACTTATGCATGTGTATGTATACTTAAATATAGATTTGCTATCTGTTCTATATGTTATTTAATGCAACATGTTTATTGATTTCAGAGAGGAAGGGAACAGGGAAGATAGAAACATCAATGATGAGAGAATCATCCATCAGCTGCCTCCTGCACGCCCCCTACAAGGGCTCAAGCCCACTACCCAGGCATGTGCCCTGAGTGGGAAACAAACCATGACTTCCTGGTTCATAGGTCAACACTCAACTACTGGCTGGGCTGGTGTGTGTGTGTGTGTGTGTGTGTGTGTGTATGTGTGTGTTTGTGTGTTACTTGTGTTACTTTTCCCCCCACTCAATATTATATAGCAAATATTTCTCTAAGTCTTTAAAAATACTTTGAAATGTCATTTTTAGTAGCTGCATAATACTCTACCCTTTGGATATTCTATGTTTTATTTCATTATATCCCTAAGATTGGATAGTTAAGAAGCTTGCCATGATTTTCTCTAATAAACAACACCCCAGTAAACATCTGGACATAAATCTTTGTGCTCATCCCTGATTGCTTCCTTAGGGTAATTTCCCACAGGAATTATGGGGATAAAGAATGTGGAGATATGTGTAACTTATTTGAATGCATCTTTCAACTGCAAAATCCATCTAATCCCTTGATTCTTTGCCCCTAAAGTGGCTTGATTGCCTTAAAGTGACCCTAATATCCATACTTTAAAATATACTTTAGAAAGGATTCTATACTCCCAGAGATACTCATATTTAATCTCTTAAAGTGACTGTGGTTAAGATATGAATCTTTCTAACAAGGAACGAAGAGTTCTAAGCTTGTTTATGCAAAAAGCCTAATAAACCAGATCATTAAAAGTGTTAGAATGGTCTTGTTTATGAAAACTTGCAGTTGGTTTAAATTGGCTATTTAAAGATTGTATGAACCCGTTGCCAAGAGCTTAGCAACGTACAGGCCCAATTCCATTATTTGCTCAGTAGCAGTCTCTTACTTAGGCTTAGCATAGAAGCCTGGTAATGTGGCAGGATCAGGCTACAGTGCTCGAGTGTATAGTAAGCCTGGCTTAGTTGGGATAGGGAAATATTTACCAGTGCTCTGCTAACGAGCTGTTAGTTATACCGTTTAATGAGCTGGAGTTACTTGAGCTAAAGTTAAATGTGTTGATATATTTGATAGAGGTCTTGAAATAACGCGTGCTGAAGTCAATGAGAAGACATGCAGACGAATTCCAGCAGGCTTTCTGTGGGCAGTCACCATGGAGACCTCATTTGGGGGCATCTTAGAAAACCCAGGAAGCTGGTTGGAAGGATAGACCGAACCCTCCTGCATGCCCCAGATCTCCCTGTCTGTGTTACAGACACTCGGCTACAGGC
Source organism: Myotis daubentonii (assembly GCF_963259705.1). Lineage (NCBI taxonomy): Eukaryota > Metazoa > Chordata > Mammalia > Chiroptera > Vespertilionidae > Myotis > Myotis daubentonii. The sequence continues at coordinate 6,861,697 of NC_081846.1, read as the reverse complement.
CACCTGTGTAAGCAGATGTGCAAGCTCTCCTTCGGCAGGCACTCCTCATTCAACCTGGTCTTGTTTGGGGTGATGTACCAGCCTGGGTTCCAGGGGTGCGGCTCACTGATTGGCTCTTTCTAAGTCTATGTGGGAGGCCGAAGTCATAGAGACTCAAAATCGCCCCGAGAATCCCCCTGGAAGGCTCCACCCGGGAGGCCTACACAGCCTGTCTTGCTCACAGAGTTGGATCAGATTGCTGTTTCTCTGAGCATCAGATAAGCAGTTGGCTTGCTTAGGGTCCAACTTGTATGTAAAGTCTGTTTCTTCAAACACCAGCATCCCTCTCCGCCCTGGGACATGCTTCCACTGGGGGAAGCCCGCTGGAATGAGACTGGCTGAGGGAGCATGGAATCACGTGTCCTCTCTCTCTCACCCTGGGGCTGAGGTCATTGAAAGGGACAGCTGGGTGCACGCATGAGCGCATGGGTGTCCTGGCCTCCCTCCCCTCCCCTCCAGGGGTGTTACTGAAATCTTTTGAGTGAAAGCATGTGACATGACACCACAGCAGTGCTGTGATGCGGGATTTTTACCGTGTGGACATCCTTCTGCGAGACCTGGCAGTGACCTCATTGGTTAACACACACCATAAAAGCAGAGAAGAGAGGCAGGACAAATGAATGTGTCATTTTGAAACTATCCTTTAATAATACTATAATGTTTCTTTCCCGACACTCAGTGGGCATTGACTTATTTATATTTTATTTTTAAAATATATTTTTATTGATTTCAGAGAGGAAGGGGGAGAGAAAGAGAGAGAGAGAGAGAGAGAGAGAGAGAGAGAGAGAGAGAGAGAGAGAGAAACATCAATGATGAGAGAGAATCATTGATTGGCTGCTTCCTGCATGCCCACCTCCCTCCCCTGCACTGGGGATCGCGCTGGAAACCCGGGCATGTGCCCTTGACTGGAATCGAACTGGGGACCCTTCAGTCCGAAGGCTGACACTCTATCCACTGAGCAAAACTGGCCAGGGCAGGCATTGATTTATTAAGGGCCTACTATGTGCTAGGAGTTAGGGACATAGTAGTGACCACAGTAGACCCAATTTCTGTCTTTCTGTAACGAATGGTCTGGTAGGTCCCTGAGAATTTGCCTTTGGTTGGGCAATGATGGAAAGACTAGATGGTCATTAAATCTATAGGAAACCAAATATTTGGTGCAGGAAATGCTATTGTTTTTTTGGTTCTTGATTTGGGACAGTTCGATGAGAACTGTCCAGCTCACATCCCCGCTGGCTGATACAAACCAGCCTCAGAGGTCAGTCGACTTCCTAGCTGATGTCAGCACGCTCTCACCAGATCACTATCGTCCTGGTCTCCGATCTTGGCTCTTGTGCTGCTGATCTCTGGCTTCATCTGAATCCACGGTACCAGCACCTGCTCACTCCAGTTCCTCGTTCTCAGGATCTGCATAGAGTAGTGGTAGGGTGTGTGCACATGTGACAGAGAGAGAGTCAAGGAAGTAACTTCCTGCACATGAGAGTTTACTTTTGATGACTAACCCTTCATCTCCAATGTTGGTCACACACCTGGTGAAGAGGCACAGTGATTGGTCCCCGGTTGCATATGTTCCTTTAGCTCTTTTGGTCTTGACCTGTTGACCTTTCACGGGCTTCCTTGTGTTGTGTCCTCTGCCCTGACCTCTTATCTGAGGAATGCTCGATAACTTGCTGTCTTTCTTAATGAACACCTGGGGCCTCCAAACTTGGTAAAAGAAAGAGAACCTCATGGGCGGGTGGGGTGGTGGGACTGTCTGACCCTGACGTGGTCCTAGATTCTCGTGCTCTATAAGATGGCACAGCTCAGGTATGCCAGGGCCGGTGTAATTCACAGGATTAACATGATGTATCTTCCCAGTTAATATTTTTTGTCAGTCGATGAAAAACATTGCTTTTACATTGAAACAAGCATGGGTATCTGAAGGCATGGACGTCAGATTTGGCACATAATAGCAACTCAGATTTACATGAATTTTAAGTTAAAAAATTAGTTTTGAGGCAGACACCCAAGGGGAATGCATTCACTCTTGCCTTTTGTAGCAAGGGCTTTGGAGGAAGAGATTAAACAAGGCTCGAGCAATCCTGGCTCCTTGGTTGAATTATTTGAGATATGTGGGAAGCATGCAATGCATGCTGGTGGCCTGACCTCCCTGCTCCCCGCCTCCCTCCCTCAGGTATGCCCTGCGCCGTCTCTCACACTGATGGTGCTCCAACCTGCGTGTCACCCCTTCCGCCGGCATTGCTCCCGGGTTTCCTCGGACCTGCTTGAAGGGTGGCCCCCACGGCCCCTCAGAATATTGAGGGTGAATAGTAGACTGAGGAGTGCATGGAGGGAGGAGGCAGCCTGGCTTTATGCATCAGAGGGGGAGGCATGTGCCTAGAGAGGGGGTAGGAATAAGCATTTCCTACGCCAAATATTTGTTTCCCTATAGATTTAATGATCATCCAGGCAGTCCACTGTTGCCTAGGCAAAGGCGAATCCTCAGGGCTCTACCAGATCATCCGTTGCAGAAAGTCAGGAATGGGGTCTACTATGGTCATCACTGTGTCCCTAACTCCTAGCACATAGTAGGCCCTCAATAAATCTATGCCCATTGAACGTAGGGAAGGAAACATATAGGATAGTTTCAAAATGACACGTTCCTGCCGCTCTCTCCTGGCACATAGCTGCACAGCGGAGTCCACATAGCACGAGCGGCTGTCTGTGGTCCCAGGTGAACCCCAGCAGAGGAGCAGGCCGGGGCTCGCTGGCTCCCACACTGACCGGAGCCGGGTCTGCCCTGGACGCTTTCTGCTCCATCAAAGGCTCCGTCAAAGGCTGCAGGAGGCGTTTGTCCCTCCAGCCTGTCACCGTCCACTGCACGGGGCAGGCTGTGCTCAGCGTCTGTTCCTGACCTCATCTCTGGCCTCCTCTGCTCTCCGTGAGGGAGGAAGGACACCTGCGCCGCGGGAAGCTGATGCCTTCCTAGTCCCAGCCTCCGGCCCCTAATCTCTCCAAGACAGGCTGTCCAACAGGTGTGGGCCCTTCTCCCGAAGGCCTCCCCTGCAAGAGGAGAACGCGCCTCCTGCCCCGTCTCCGGAAGGAGGGATGGACGACGATAGGTGTCAGCCCTCAGGGACACGTCTGCGGGTGCCCTCAGGGACACGTCTGCGGGTGCCAGGTGTGCTTTGATGCCTTCCCCGAGGAGCGGCTCATGGGGCGGGGAGCCCACCGATCTTCATCGGGACCTCGCTCAGTCCCTCGCTCAGTCCCTCGCTCACGTTATAGCTGTGGTCGGGTTATTGACATTTCTGAGTCTCATTTTCTTCATCTATAAAAGGATGGTGCTCATAATAACTCTGTTAGTTGTGAGGAGGGAGCAAGATGACATATGGAAAGTGGTTGGCATGTAGTAGCCACTCAGTGTAGGCTCCTCGTGGCTGCTGTACTGTGTGACCCAAGCCCAGTGTTGGGTCCAGGGTGGCCCTTCTGAGAAGGTTCGAAATCACATGATTTCGTTCCTCGTCTCTGTTGAAACCATCCAACCTCCGCCCTTGTTGCTGGTCTTTCTTTAGGAGCCGAGAAAGCAAACACAGCACCTGTCAGAAGGAATTCTCCATAAGATGTAACTTGCTCAGAGGTGATGTTGGCCTAAAGGGGAAACTTGAACTCAGGGGAATTTGTGTCTCTAGGAGAAGTCTCTTAGGTGGTAGGAGGGGGCCCCACAGTGTCTGAGAGGTGTCTCCCCGGCCCTCGCCTTCTCTGCAGTCCTGTGTTCACTCCCTTCGACGGAGCCCTTGAGCTCTGCTTTGCTCCGATCCATTGGCTGCCGTGTGCTGTGTGCTGTGGGCTTATCTGCCCGCCCCACGGGAGTCAGAAGCAATTGCTTTCGCGCTTAACCCTTTCTAGATTTTCATGGTGATTTCCATAAACGATCCCAGTTCTTAGAGGAAAATACACTGAAAAACGGGTCAGCTTTTTAATCTTTGTATCTAACTGGTGGGTCATCCAGGTTTCTCTTCAAGTAGATGGCAAACAGGCTCACGTGTTGACTGGAAATCCTTGCCCGAAGAACCCAGGTGTTGGAGAAGATTCTGAGGTTGTGTCTGTGTGAGATCAGGAGTATCGTGCTTGATTAGTGATGTCTGCTGGAGGCGCAGGAAGGGAAGGGCAGCTCATGACTACGTACCTGTCATGCCTTCCTCCAGCCACTGGTCGTTCCATGGTGTCTCCCACTTGAGAGCAGTTGGGAAGTCAGAGGTGTTCTCCAGCGAGGCTTGCTCTGGGGAATGACTTAGCAGGGCTGAAGTGTGGTGCCAACTAACACTTTTCTTTGGTTTCCTGTAGATTTCATATTTATCCTCTTCTGGATGTCTATTAACAGGAAAAATCGAGAGTTGTTAGGAAGTTCGAGAAACTGCCCAGAACATGTTGCCTTTCCATCTCTGAAGGGCCCTGCGCTCGAGAACGTGGGCAAAGCGATGAGTTGCATTCACAGATCACTCGAGCAGCACAAAGCCAAGCCAAGAGCTGCCTCTGATCGTGTTGCTGTGGTACCCACTCTGCCTCTATTTATTAATCTAGGATCCCATCCCCATTTAAAAACCCATCCTCTCTGCTTGAGGAATGATGAATTAAAATGTGGGTAAATTCATCGTGCTTCCACGAATGAAATGCGCCTAGAGCAGGTCCGACTTACAGTCTCACCTACGAATATTGGGAATGTGGTTCTGAGGAGCACTGGCCTCTCCTCCCAGAAGCCCTCCCTGATAACTATGCTGGGCTGGGGCCCTCCTGCAGGACCCCCCAGTGTTCACTGTGCCTTAATCAGGGCCCTGGAGAGATGCTGCTGAGTGGGCGGGGACAGGGTATGTGGGGAGTTGGACCAGCGTGTGTCTTGGAGCCAGAAAGAGCTTCTTGGGCCTGGCAGTGACCTTGGGCCACACTCACCCCCCCACACCGGACCGTCTCTCTCTGGGAGTGGGATGGCGGTGCCTCTGCTGCTCGCGGCTTGTGGGAGAACTCAGTGGGATGGTGTGAGGAAGGCCTTGGGCACAGGGCCTGCTCCGCAGTGAGTCGCAGTGCCTTGCCCTTCCTTTCCTCAGTGCGGGGGGCCCCCCCTCCCCCCACTTGTGGCTCGGGTCATTCACACCGCAGGTTAGAACTGAAACAGAACCCGGCATCGGAGTCGGAGGTGCAGGGCAGCGTTCCAAAGCCTCGGCCAGGCAGCCAGGACACTTTTTTATTTTTTAAATATTTTTATTGATTTCAGAGAGGAAAGAAGAGGGAGAGGGAAAGAGAGAAACATCAATGATGAGAGAGAATCATTGATCGGCTACTTCCTGCACGCCCCACACTGGGGACTGAGTCTGCCACCCCAGCACGTGCCCTGACCTCCTGGTTCATAGGTCGACGCCCGACCACTGAGCCAGGCCGGTGGGCGGACTCCTCCGTATGTAGCTTTTCTGGAACATCTCAGGGGTGGGCAACTCCCTACATTTGAAGTCCCCTGTTTCCTGTTGGACAGCTGCTCTGATCGTCAGAACCCTCCTTAGCTGCTGGCCCGATCCGGCCTCTGGACGTGCCCAGCCTTCAGTTCAGGTTCTGCCCCCGACACGCCGGGGGTAAGTCTCTACCGTCTCCCACTTGCCCGAGGACCTCGCAGTCACCCTGCTTCCCTGCAAAGGTCTCCTTTTCCAGGCTCAGCACTCCTGATCCTCCGAGCCAGAGTTTGCTAACCGGCGCCTGTGGGCTGCATCCGGCCCACAGACGTGTTTTGTTTGGCCTGTGGTGTTTGAAAAATATTGAATAAGTTGCTGGCGTTTAAAAATCATGGCATTTCGCTAAAATGTCTGAGGCTCCAGTGTCTCTTGAAAACTCAAAAGATCTGGGTTTACAATTCCAGCTCTGGGCGAGCCGTACATTCTCCGGATTGTTACACACATTTGCAGGTTGTGGGTTCCACCGCTCCATTGCAGTGCCCAGCCCCCACCACTGAAGTCATTATGTCACGTGTTTTTCAGATCTTTCTTTATTCTTTATCTTTTCCTATCTGTGCTCCAAAGTATCAAATGGTCTCATTGTTTAAAAGTTATTTTTTATGATTATGAAAAGAATATGGAACAATAAAAATATTATAGAGACGTTTGGACATTACAGAGAAACAAAACAGAAAATTTATCTGTCAATAAGTCTGTTTAGCATTTTTTTAAAAAATATGTATTTTTGCCCTGACCGGTTTGGCTCAGTGGATAGAGCGTCGGCCTGTGGACTTAAGGGTCCCAGGTTCGATTCCAGTCAAGGGCATGTACCTTGGATGCAGGCACATCCCTAGTAGGGGGTGTGCAGGAGGCAGCTGATCGATGTTTCTCTCTCATCGATGTTTCTAACTCTCTCTCCCTCTCCCTTCCTCTCTGTAAAAAACCAATAAAATATATTTAAAAAATATGTATTTTTATTGATTTCAGAGAGGAAGGAAGAGGGAGAGATAGATAGAAACATCAATGATGAGAGAGAATCATCGATCAGCTGCCTCCTGCACACCCCCCACTGGGGGTCGAGCCTGAAACCCGGGCATGTGCCCTGACCAGGCATTGAACCATGACCTCCTGGTTCATGGGTCAGTGCTCAACCACTGAGTCACACCGACCAGGGTGCTTGTTTAGCAATTTTATCAATTTCCTCCCAGTTCTTGTTTTTCTGTGCCTGTATATGTATTACTAGAGGCCCGGTGCACAAAATTTGTGCATGGGTGCAGTCCCTAGGCCTGACAGGCCATCAAAGTGTGAACATCTGGTGTGGAAGGGCAGGTCCCAGCTGACCTCTGGGCCCTGGGCAGCACCCGGACTCCTGTATGCCCCCTTCGCCTAAGTCATCGGGCCCCCCGCCACCACCACCACTACCGCTGGTTGCTGTCTGTGGGGCGATTGGGGCCCACTCACCCCTGCCTGGGCCTGGCGCTGCCGCTAACCTGCTCCACCATATCGCCATGGTCCTACTCTTGTCGGGGCCCATCAGGGCCGGCAGCGCCTCCACTGCTGCCCGCTGCCAGCGTCATGTCGCCAATGCCCACCATGTTCCACACCACCCCCTGGTGGTCAGCGCATGTCATAGCATGCGGTCAAACTCCCAGTTGAGGGGACAATTTGCATATTACGCTTTTATTATATAGGATGAGACGTGGGTCACACTGTAAGTAGCTTGATAGACTACTTTTTCTTTATTTAAAGAAAAATCTTTATTGTTGAAAGTGTTACATATGTCCCCTTATCCCACCATTGACCCCTTCTAGTCCACTCCCACCCCTCACTCCAGGCCTTCACCACACAACTGTCTGTGTCCATGGGTTATGCACATATGCATACAAGTTCTTCGGTTGATCTCTTCCCACCCACCCCTGCCTTCCCTCTGAGATTCAACAATAGGCTGCTTTTTTTACATTTCCACATCTCATTAAACTCCTTTGAAAGATCAATTTTGGAAATTATTCTGGGTATTTTTTCCATTGTAACTTTTTTATTGTGGTAAAATATACATTAACATGAAATTTACCGTTTTAACCATTTTCAAGTGTACAGCTCAGTGGCAGGTAGTGTATTTACAGTGTTGTTCAGCCAGCACCACCGTCTAGTTCTGGAACATTTCATCACCCCGAAAGGAACCCCATGTCCATTAAGCAGTCACTTCCTACCCCCTTTTCCTCCCAACCCCTGGCCACCGCTAACCTGCTTCCTGTCTGGACTTCTCATAGGAATGGAATCATACACGTGGCTTCTTTGTAAATGCTGTGGCTTCCTTGACTTCGCACGTCTGCAGGGTTCCTCTGTGTGGCAGTGTCTGTCACTGTGCTGGTCCTTCTTGTGGCGACGCCACGTATTATCGATCTCTTCATCAGCGGATGGACGTTTGGGTTGCGTCTGCCTTTTGGCTGCTGGAATCATGCCGCTGTGAGCATTTATGTCCAAGCTTTCGTTGGACACCCACTTTCAGTTGTTCGCGTTGATACCTAGGAGTGGGATTTCTGGGTGACGTGGTAATTCCGCGGTTGAGTTACTGTGGAACCGCCATATGACCTGTTTCTTTGTAATGGCTCTATCGTCTCATACTCCCGTGAGCAACATTCCAATTTCTCCACATTCCATGTTGTTTGCTTTGGTTTGGTTTAGCTGTCCTAGTGTGTCTGAAGTGGTATCTCACTGTGGCTTGGATTTGTATTTTTCTAATGTCTTTTCATGTGCCTGTTGGCCATGTGTATGTCTTTTGGGGGGATTTATGTATTATAACATTTAATAGTTTCCCTAACTTTGGCATTAGTTTCTCTCTGATGTTTGCTATCATGAATATTTTTCTTATGAGCATCTCTATGCAAAACTTGTCTGAATGTCTAGATATTTCTGTGGGATAGCTTCCTTGAAGTGGGATGACGGGGGTCAGAGGTGTCCATATGAAGGGTCAGGTGGACACTACATGGTTGAGGAGGGCATTCTAGTTGCGTGGAAAGCCTTCTTGGGCACCTCTGTTAGGATTCCCATCTCTGACTTACTGTACTAGGCTCATTGGAGGGGAACCCGATTTCTCAGTGATTCTGATTTACAACCCAGCTGTGAGTTGTTAGCCAAGTTTCCTCTGCAGCCATGTAGATCTTTAAAAAAAAAAGCCATATTCACTGTACTGACACTCTGACCGGTTCTGAGCAGATGGGCCCTGCTGCTTCCTAGCTGTGTGGGAGGCCCTGCGTTCTCAGCCTGAGCTCATGATGGCCTGGACCCCTCGGTGGGTTTTCCCCTCAGACTCCGGTCTCCCCCTTCTTCAGTCCATAGGCCATTGCTCTATCCACTGAGCCAAACCAGCTAGGGCATTGGTCTTCCCCTTCTTGTTCTTGGGGAGCTGGTTGCTTTGAACTCTTCTTTCTGGTGAGGAAGCAGGCTTCTGCTGGCGCTGTGACGTGCCCTGGTTCTATAACACCTACTCACCAGGCTCAAGCCAACCCCAATCTCCTGGCTCCCAGATGAGTCCTTCCACTTCCCTCATGGCCTTGCTTTGACATTGTTGACTGGTCTCGATTCAAGAGGGGAAATGCAGTCGTACATGCCAAGTGTCCTTGGAGGGCCCAAAAGGAGGGACAGGCTCTGACACGCCCTGACAAGCCAGCTCTGTCCCTGGGAGAGGGGAGGGCGGCCAAAGGTCCCCTGAGCTGGGATGATGGGACCGTGATCTCAAAGGAGCCGTGATCACATGGTGCGTTTTAGACACTGGAATGCTGGGTGTTGGTGGGTGACGGTTGCTAAGGGTTTTGATGTTAGGTGTGTAGTGTAGATTCTCACACCTGGATCTAACTTGCAAATATATGAATGGGGTCTCTGTCCTGTTTAGAGCTGATTCATGGGGAGCTGCTGAGGGGAAGGGGGTGAGCCCTCCCAGTGGTCACTGGGCCACAGGAGGCTTCCGGCCCAGCTGCTTCCCTGACACCCACTCTCAGGCCTTCATTGCCTCTGTGGTTGGGCTGGTGCAACGAGTTCATGACTTTGTTTTTTCTTTTTATTCCTTACTGCTAAATAGAAACACCCAGGAAATTTTTTATTTTTATATATATATTTCAGAGAGGAAGGGAGAGGGAGAGAGAGAAACATCAGTGATGAGAGAGAATCATTGATCGGCTGCCTCCTGCACACTCCACACTGGGGATGGAGCCCGCACCACAGGCGTGTGCCCTTGACTGGGAATTGAACCGTGACCTCCTGGTTCACAGGTCAATGCTCAACCACTGAGTCACACCAAATTAGGTTTTATTTAAACTCAGTAATTCCCTCTCCTTATTAAAAGTTCCTATTTTCTGCAATATGACTGTCAAGATTATGTCTTTCAACTTGGCATCCAAGTTCACTTCCTCTGAGTAAATCTTGTTTTGCTAAAGTTTGAAAAATATGTTGAAAGCTAATTTTAGACTGGGAGGGGCAATGGGAAAAAAAGAAAAAAGAGAAAGAATCACAGACTTCCCAGAGGCGCCACTTCAGTTAAAAATTACATGCAACTTTTAAATCTTAAGTCTTTGAGATAAGAGGCACATTAATTTGCTTACGCTGGATCCATTTTCAGAGCTTTCTCACAGAGTTACGTATATTCAGTACCAAGGCATAAATACGTCTGGCACACACACCGAGCTCTCAAATCTTCTTTCCCAGTATGAGAAAGTTTAAGACATGATACTGCATGTATTTTAAACCTAAATGGACTTGGTAAGTGGAATATGCAGCATTGCAACATAGAGTGAAAGATGAGCACTAGTTTATCATATACCAGCTAGTTTATCAATACCAACCTTCTTGTTTTTTGTCAAGCATCACCTGAGGATAATTCTCCATTGATTTTAGAAAGAGTGGAAGGGAGGGGGAGAGACAGAGAGAGAGAAATATCGATGTGAGAGAGACACATAGGATTGGTTGCCTCCTGCACATCCTAGGTACGTGCCCTTGACTGAAATTTAACCCTTGACCCGAATCGAACCTGGGACCCTTCAGTCTGCGGCTGGCGCTCTGTCCACTGAGCCGAACCAGCTGGGGCTCAATACCAACTTTTTTTTTTTTTTTAAATATATTTTATTGATTTTTTACAGAGAGGAAGGGAGAGAGATAGAGAGTTAGAAACATCGATGAGAGAGAAACATCGATCAGCTGCCTCCTGCACATCTCCTACTGGGGATATGCCTGCAACCCAGGTACATGCCCTTGACCAGAATCGAACCTGGGACCCTTCAGGCCGCAGTCCAATGCTCTACCCACTGAGCCACACCAACCAGGGCCGAAGGGGTGCATCTTCCAGCAGTGCTGTGCATGCTCTGTGGCCCTCAGCTTAGGACTCTACGTCTTTAGCAGAGGCGGTGGGGTGGGAGGGGGTGAGGAGCTGCTTAGAAGTGCAGGGATGTGGACAAGGGCTGCTTGCTGTCACCTGTCTGAGGTCACTGCCGGGCCCTGGCTCACTTGTCATCCAACATGCAAGTTTCCCCCCCTCGATCTCGTCTCTTCCCAGGCCCTGCTCCAGTCCCGTCTTCTCCGCAGACATCAGGGACTTCCTGGGCCTTCCAGTCTCCCCCTTTTCTGAAGCTGCGAAGGCCCCTGAAACGTTAGGGCCGAAGGGACCTCTGGGCTCTCTCTCCCATCGTCCTTGTGTCGAAGGGAAACTGGGCACCATTTGCGTGAAGTCGGGGAGCGCGCTCAGTCCCGCCTCGCGGTGTGATTGCTCTGCGTGGGGGAGGCTGGCTCCCCGGCTCTATTTGGCTCTCTCTGGGGAAGGGACTCTGTCACATGTGTCTTTTGTATGTGTCACAAAAACAGCGCATGGTAGGGACTCAGAACATGCCTTTAGCTCTGGCCCAGGATGGAGAGCGACAGGCTGGTCCAGTCCAGACCAGAAACAGCCTGAGGGCTCATCCAGAGGGAAGACTGGAATAGACTGAGAATTTCACATGATGCAGCATGACGTAGCTACTAAGAGAGGTGAGTTAGTCCTACAGCTACCGACCTGGGGGATGTCCTCAGTATATTACTGTTCTTGCAAATAACGAGAAAGGAAAAGCCTACTTCGGTGAGAACGGTGTAGCTTCCTGTACCTGTGTCTGTATTTCTATAGATCAGCAAGAACCTGGGGAAGGGTGTGTCAGGAAACTCGTTAGCCTGTTGGCAGTGGTGGTGGGAAAGGTGAAGTTTCTTCTTAACCTGTTCTCTGCATTGTTGCAACAGGGAAAGATGAAAAACCAGCCAGAGAAGAGAGAAAACGCACAGAGGTCTTCATGCATCAGGAAGCCCCTTTCTAGTTTGCACACTGTGCGTGATTAAAAAAATGAGTTTGCCCTTTGATGAACTTTTGGAATTAGGAACTAAAGAGAACATTATACTTGGGAGAGGGTTTTTTTTGTTTGTTTGTTTCAGCCACAAAGGTAATGTTTTTATTCTTCTTTCTCATGACACAAAGATACGTTTTCTTTTTATCAAAACCTGAACCATGAAGGTAGCAGCAAACCGAAAGCCTGGCCTCTGGTTTTGTGGCGGGGCGGGGAGAGAGCAGGTTGTACAGATGCAGGATGCTCGCTCACTTCAGAGCCCAGGAACTTCCTGTCCCGGAGCTGAGCAGAACACAGTGCAACCCAGGGCCTTGCCTAAGTGGGAGAGTCAAGAGCAAAAGGGCTGCAGGCCTTCCGGTGGCACCCGCCCCCTCCTCCCTCCCCTTTCCTCCGCCTGGGCCACTGGCTGTCGGCTCAGTTCCAGGGCCCCTGCATCCCACAGAGGAAGTTGTGAGCATCTTTCTGAATGCAGGCAGCAAGCCTGAGCCTGCTGGGTCGAGGTGCATAAAGCTGCATATGGTTCATTTACCTTTAAAAAATGTGTATTTGTATTGATTTCAGAGAGAGGAAAGGAGAGGGAGAGAGAGATAGAAACATCAATGATGAGAGAGAATCATTGATAGGCTGCAATCATTGATCGGCTGCCTCCTGTACGCCCCCTACCGGGGACGAAGCCCACAACCTGGGCGTGTGCCCTTGACCAGAATTGAACCCGGGACCCTTCAGTCCCGTGAGCCGAACTGGCCAGGACCAGAATGATTATCCTAAAACACAACTCTTGGGTCACTTCCCTGCTCAAAAGCCTTGCCTGGCTCCCAAGTTCTAGAGAGGAGAGTCCACATTTCTTAACTTGGCCTCCAAGGCCTTCTATCCTCTGATCCCTGTCTACTCCTCAGCCCACTTCCCTTCTCTCACGCTCCAGCCCAAAGACGTGGTTCCCTGGGCGTGTTCTGTGCCCCCAGCTTCTGCTCACATGCTTCCCATTTAACGGCTCTCCACTCTTCGATATTCAGACCCAGCGCTGCTTCTGTCAGGAGGCCACACAGGATTTCGCTTCTTTCTCCATGTTCTTCCCCTGGGTGTTACCTGACACTCGGGTGTGTGAACTCATGTACTTCCTCCTGCCCCTCAGGGACTCCATCTCAGGAGTGGCTGCCTAGGACGTCCGTGTCTCAGCTTCCTATGCTGAGAACGCTCCTCACAGGCAACCAGTCTCCGTTGGATTGGATTGAATACGGTTATCTGAAATGGACCAGATTACTTTTTAAAAAACATATTTTTCATCTCTTGTTGGGACAGGGTGCTGGCAGAGAAAAAGGAAATCTGAGCTGAGTTGGCGTCTCTGTAAGGAAATACGACGTGACCATTCTTTTTTGCAAGTTCCCCCGTTTTCTGTTATCTGCTGTTTTTCAGCCTCTTGGACTCCTCTTTCCCTGCCGCCTTATCACTTCCTGCTGACCTCTGTCACCGCTCGCCCGGGCCTTGACTGGCCTTGATATTGGTGGTGGTGGGGGTGGTGGGGGTGGTGGTGTGGTAACGGAGAAGATTCTTCCCGGAAGACCACCCCAAGGGGGTCCCTGATCTATTTTCATTCCCGTGAATTTCTTGTTTTGGGGGGCATCAGGGGGACCCTCCACACATGTCAGGCGCGGAGACTACTTGAGGTCCCACCTTCGATGGGAGAGCGGCTTGAACAGCCTGATCCAGAAGGTGACATCTCCCTGATCCCCCACCTGGCTCCCTGCGGACAGGTGGTGGGAGGTGACTGACATCTCCTTTTCCAAAGAATATGTATGGAATTAAAAAAAAGAAACCTACAGAAAGGAAGGAGGGGGTTAAAAGAAACCATCATGGTCTTTGGAAAGACTTGGTTGAGCAAAAAGTGGCTTCCTGGTGTTTTGAAAGAATCGGGTTCTAACAGCTATCAGCCACACCCAGTTTGGAGTTTGCCTAAATTATGAATGGCTTCCTCTGACTGGTTAGTGCCTGTATCTCATATGGCCATGCCATCCTCCGCCCTCCTGATGGAGGCCTTTATGTCTGCATACCGATTTTGTGGTTGTTTTTTTAATTTTTTTTTTTTACATATTTTTATTAATTTAGAGAGGAAGGGAGAGGGAGGGAGAGATAGAAACATCAATGATGAGAGAGAATCACTGATTGGCTGCCTTCTGCACACCCCACACTGGGGATCGAGCCCACAACCCAGCATGTGCCCTTGACCGGAATCGAACCTGGGACCCTTCAGTCCGCAGGCCGATTCTTTATGCACTGAGCCAAACCAGCTAGGGCTTGTGGTTGTTTTTAAAGGACACTGGAATTGCCCTACTTAGCTTCCAATTTCTGAGATCCTCAAAAATTATAATTACTATTGACCATAAGAAAGTATTACTGTAGTTATAGATCATTTTCTATGATATTTTTTCTTTAGGAATACTATTTTATTTGTGCACTTAGTAAGATAAAGGATGTACACACTGGGCATTGATAAAAAGTCATGTTTGTACAATCCATCCTGAAACTAAGGACCACTTTCTGTATCGGAACAGACAAAACAAACTACTCTGAAGACACTTAGACCCTGAAAATCACCTTCTAGACATATATCCTGCCCCATAAAGGTCACTGGAATAGCTCATATTGATTAACATGATTAAATCACCTTTGCTACCTGAAACCACATGAATTCAAGTGCTATACGATACAGTTATACAAAGAATATAAGCCAAACTGAGGAAAAACCTCTACAACCATTTTTCAAAGCAGGGGACTGTTGTAGAAGTATGCTGTTCTTTCTGTTCTGCAGCCACACGGATTTAAATATTCTGGGCGAATCCACCTGTTGGTCCATTGTGCTCTGGCTTAACTGGACTTTCCTTGAAAGTCAGCTCCCGAGCGCTGCTTCATTAACGTAGCTCCGTGCAGCTCTGACCTCAGACCGTTGGGAAGTAGCCTGAGCGAACGGAGACGCGGAGAGTTGGCAGCGGAGCCCAGTCACAGTGCGCACTTGGCAGCGCACGCCTGCCTTGTGCTTTGCTTTCCTCTTGACGGACGTGGCTTATTTTTGAAATGCTGCGGCTTAAATTCAGCGACCCAGTGACAAGGCTGACACAGCACACAGCAGGGCTCCCTTCCACAGAGGCTGGCGGGGGGTGGGGGGGGGGCGGGGGGAGATGGACGAGGGCCAGGAGCGAAAGGAAGTAACCTCCATTTCACCTGGAAACATTAGTGTCTGGGGGCAGGAGGTCTGAGCTCTATATAAAGAGGGAGGAAAGTGGCCAAGTTGCTGAGCCAAACTTGCATCCAGGAATAAAGCAACATCAAAGGACTGAACACAGTATCTGCTGCTTCCACTACATATATCCCTGTGAGTAGCAATCGGGGAACTCGAAATACCGTCGACCTATGAACCAGGAGGTCAGGGTTCGATTCCTGGTCAGGGCACATGCCCGGGTTGTGGGCTCGATCCCCAGTCGGGGGGCGTGCAGGAGGCAGCCGATCCATGATTCTCTCTCATCATTGATGTTTCTTATCTCTCTCTCTCTCTCCCCTCTTCTCTGAAATCAATAAAAGTATGTTTTTAAAATAAAGGGGGACGGGAGAGTTCTTCCCTGTGACGCCCTGGGCCATGGCCGTAGTCTTCTGCAGGGTTCTCCAGCTCCTTCTCAGCCCCTCAGTGGTCAGCGCACACCGCAACAGCGTCAATGTTTGCATAAACTCTTGCTCAAGAGCCCGGTTCCTGTGTGCCCAGAGGGTTAGGTTAAATTCCTCCTGCTGGCCCAGTGCTCTCCCCACTCGGTTATTTACTCTTCATTGGCTTTTCTCCAACAGGGAAGGTTTATTCGTCTCATTCTTCCAAATCCACTCTAACACCTGCCTTCATCTTGCTGATAACTCATCCCCTCAGAGCTCCCTACTTAGATGGTCGCTGTTTGTTTCCTAACTTTTGGTAAGGTTGTTTTATTGTGAAAGGATGTGCATCTTCCTCAAACTGGATAATTGGTCCTTAAATAACTATAGCCCATGCCTCTGTGTTACTCTCATTTTGGAAAAGGTTAGATAACAAATTAATTTTTTTTCATTTTCTGACCAGATATAGTTATCCTGTATAATAAAGGCTAATATGCAAAAATCAACCAAACGGCAGAACGACCGGTCACTATGACATGCACTGACCACCAGGGGCCAGACACTCAACACAGGAGCTGCCCCCTGGTGGTCAGAGCACCTGCTCAGCCAGAAGATGGGCGCATGGCTGGCAAGTGAAGCAGCGGTGGCAGGAGCCTCTCCCGCCTCTGCAGCAGCAGTAAGGACCCCTCGGGGGATGTCCAACTGCCAGCGAACATCCCCCAAGGGGTCCCGGACTGTGAGAGGGCACAGGCCGTGCTGAGGGACCCCCCCTCCAGTGCACGAATATCATGCACCGTGCCTCTAGTTTTTTCATAATGTTTAAAGAGTTAATGGATAGCTACAGATAGGGAGGATGTTATTGATACTTGGGATTTTATTAGTTTTTCTGTTATTAATAATAATTGGAAGTAACTGGAAATGTTACAGGCATTTGCTCTGCAGTGTAGTTCATAGGAGGCATTTCCAGACATGTGGTCCTGCATTAAAAATGCTGTGAGGATGCAGTGTATTCTGTACAGCTCTTAAGGGACACAGATTTAGATACTATGATCATCATGATCCCCCTGTGATGGAGGGACCTTCTCCCAAGCAGCGAGCGATCTATATTCAGAAAGCACTCCATGGTGCGCTCTCTGCAGATCGCAGAGGGACCCACATGATAGAGCGAACAAGTTTTGCCCATTAAATTTAGTGACTTGAACAAATTTTTATTATCCTTTTGTAAAAACGCAAGCTCTGCCTCAGCCAAAACCCAGTTGTGACTTATGAGGTGTTTCGGCATGTTCAGAGAAGCCGACGGTTTCATATGGCGGGATTATTGCCACATCAGCTATCAGCTACTACCAGCCCGCGCCCGGCCTGCTCTCATGACACATGGCACTCAGAATACTCAAGTATGGACAGATGTTTCGGAATATCATTTCCCCCTCTTGGCTATTGGTTGAGTCCCAGCGTCTACTCCTGATTTGAATGCAAGATGTTTTCTTTGATACTTGGAGTCTTTAACGACCCAATCAACTCAGTAAAAGACGAGCAGCGTGCCAGGAATTTGGCACGTGTGGCTGGGGCGTCTTCTTGGACCTCTCGCCACTGACGGTGGTTACGGATGCTCCGAGACAGCCTCTGTCACTCCGCTCACCGCCCGGAGCCGGCGGGTTAGTAAAGAGCACGCACCTCTGGCAAAGGCATTGTGAAGTGCCCACACAAGGTTTTAGCAAAAACTCAAACCTGAGGTTTCATTAGGGGATTTGGGAGGAGGGACCCAGGGCCTAATTGCAGGTCGGCGTGGATTCTCTATGCAGGGGGCCCTCTCCCCATAGAACCCACAATGGACTGTACTCCTCAACTGTTGGGTGCGCCTGGCCGGCATGGCTCAGTGGTTGAGCGTCTGCCAGGAGGTCACAGTTCGATTACTGGGGAGGGCACATGCTCGGGTCACAGGCTTGATCTCCAGTGTGGGGTGTGCAGGAGGCAGCTGATCAATGGTTCTCCCTCATCATTGATGTTTCTAGCTCTCTCTCCCTCTCCCTTCCTCTCTGGAAAAAAATACACACACACACACACACACACACACACACACACCTGTCGGATGCACTTTTAAAAAGTGAAATTGAGGGAATGATTGGATTGGGTTTTGCAATGATGAGAATGATGCCTGGGCCGTCAGGGGCCAGGAGGGACGTTTTTTCCTTTGGTCTGTACAGAGCGAGTGTGTTTACTTATACTAGGAACCCGATCGGGAGCTCGAGGTCTTTTATGTCTGAATACAGTGCATCCTCCAGCCACCTTGCTTTTCTTAAGGACACAACCTGAGCATTTACCAGTACTCCCATCTCCCAGGTGACAGATTACCGTCTTGCTCCCCCTAGTGGAATTGCGACTCTACTGCAAAATTTGAGAATGCCAGTACGTGCTTGATTCAGCATCGTATTTGTGGGAATCTGGTATCGTCTCAGTTTGTTCTCAAAGACTGAGGTTAAAATCGAGAAGCGTTGCATTGTATGGGCTGATGGGGGATGTGCATAGAGACACTGATATTTTACGGATGCATTTTCAGTTTCTAGTGGTAGCAAGGCTAGCCATGTCCGTTATAGTGGCACCAACTTCCAGGGACACCTCTGCCCTGCTCTTCTCCGTCGGAGAGGGGTCAGATGTCACCAGTCAGTGCAGACAGTCACCTCCAGGAGCCGGCTACCGCACTCCCGGCAGAGAGGGTTGTGCGGCTAGTGGGTGAAGTTGAAACAGGACAGGGCCCATCCGAGTGCTGCGCCCACCTGCGCCATCGGTGAGGCAGGCACAGGAGGTGTTCCTGTGCCTCTGGGTCTACTCAAGGGGCTGTGCCACTATCCATAGCACCTGGCTGTCATTGTCAGTCCAAGGCAGTTCTCCTAATAGAAGCTGAAATTCCTGCAGACCTCTCTTAAGAGTTTACATTTCTTTTTTTAAAATTGAATTTATTGGGGTGGTAGTGGTTAATAAAGCTACACAGCTTTCAGGCATATAGTTCTGCAGTACATCACCTGTCTGTTACATTTCTTTAGGGAACGACAACCTGAGGTTTCATGGCATCAGAATCTCCCTTTGTCCCCTGCCACTATTTGCTTTTCAGAACCTTGACCCTTGTTATGAATTGGTGTCCGTCAGCTTTGGACCGGCTGCACCCAACGCCCTCCTGTTTTGTGGACGCTGGTGTCGCATGTTGGAACGTCAGAAAGAAAAGCCCGTCCGTGCCCAGCTTAGGAGCCTACGCTTTTTCAGGGAAGGCTTGGCCTCTAAGCCTTATTCAGGTCAAGGCGAAAGCTCCACGGATCCAGTGGTTTCCAATCAGTGATCAGTACAGTCTAAGTCCTTTAAACTCACGCGCAAGGACGCTGTAATTAGAATAGCTCCCCTTCCTTAAAATTATGTAATTGAGACAGTATTTAGATCTATCTTTCCCCAAATATTTATTCCCAGAGTAATGGGTTATACTTAGGGAAAAAGAAGATAGCAGGATCGGATTAAAATCCCAGCCAGTGAGAATGCCAGTGTGCTCACTGGGCATGTTGTATGTGGGGATGTGGAGAGAGAAAGAAACACCTCTATGTCTCTTTAAAAATATATATATTTTTATTGATTTCAGAGAGGAAGGGAGAGAGAGATAGAAACATCAGTGATGAGAGAGAATCATGGATCGGCTGCCTCCTGTCCTCCCCCTACTGGGGATCAAGCCCACAACCTGGGCATGTGCCCTGACCGGGAACCAAACCGTGTGACCTCCTGGTTCATAGGTTGATGCTCAACCACTGAGCCATGCAGGCTGGGCCCATTATGTCTTAAAAAAAAAAAAAAATACTAACTTGCTCAAGAGTCACAGTAATTTAGTTCAAGAATTGCATCCATGCAAACACGCAGCTTCCGCTCAAGCAGAGCGCGGGCCGGTGAAGCTCTGGTTTGGAGCCCGGTGACGCCTGGATTCAGGGCTGTGAGGACGAGGATGTGGCAGTGGCCACGCGGCCGGCTGGGGCGAGAGGTGCCATCTGGCAGGACGATGGAGAACAGGCACTTTCCTATCCCGCGGGCAGGGTGAGGGGTTTGTATGGGAATCGACATCTACCCCTGTGTACACACACACACGCGTGTAGATGCCCGTGCAAATGCAGGCGTGTCCGTGTGGGCGTATCTGTGCATGTGTGCTTGTGCCTGCAGTGTGGGAGAGTTCCAACAGTAGCTCGGCTTTCCTTCCCAGCGGATGCCGGGAGTTCTATGCACTGACAGCCCCTCCACTGCGGCGGTGAGCGGAGCCCGGCCGGGTGTGGACAGGTGTGCACCCCACCCTCTGCTGGGATTCCGGGCATTGGGGGTGCGCTGCGAGGCAGGCCCCGGGGCGGTGCCGAGGGCGTGGGGAAGCTACCCGCACCCGCCCTGCTGGAGGACTGAGCTGGCCTCCTGCCGGGCAGCCTTGTCGGGTGGCTCTCCTGGAACCTTCCAGCGTGGCCGGAGCCCTGGTCTTTCCTGAGCAGCGCGAGGACTGAGTGCCACAGAGCCGTGCGCGTTCCCGCCGCTGGCGAGGGGTGAGAGGGTTTCTTACCGGCTGCCTCCTCAGGTGAAGCCCGAGGTGCCTCACGCCGGATGGGCTTGTCCCTCAGCACCTGAACTTCTCAGCTGTTGACCCCACACCGAGATCCTTGGGGCTCTGCCTCTGCTTGTCGTCTGTGGTTACTGGGCGTGGAGATTCGTTTTCTCTTGGGCCTCACAGAGGCGGGGAAGTGCACGTGAGCATTTGGCCAGGAGCACAGCAGGTAGAGGGTTATGAAACAGATAAACGAGATTCAGTATTTCTGTTGAGCTCACTGGGTGTGGCTCAGAGGTCACGGTTCAATCCCCGGTCAGGCACATGCCTGAGCTGTGCGCTTGATCCCTAGTAGGAGGTGTGCAGGAGGCAGCCGGTCAATGATGCTCTCTCATCATTGATGTTTCTATCTCTCTCTCCCTCTCTCCCTCTCCCTTCCTCTCTGAAATCAATAATAATAAAAAAATCATGCTGTTCGTGTAGGGTTATATGGCTATAGAGGGTTTTCCCATATGTTATCTCATTTCTTCCTGGTAACAGTCCTGTGAGGGGCTGGGCTGCAGAGAGCGTGCGCACCCCTGGTTGCGCTGGGGAAGGAGCTGCAGGCGTGGAGCTGGCTTTGCCCAGGATTCTCACTCCATGGCCAAGCCCAGCGCCAGCCCAGAGCCCACCCCTGGTCCTCTTGCTCCCCACACTCTGGTGGCCAGGCTGCTGGCAGCATGTCTGACGCATCAGCTCTGTGTGCCTCCGCCCCTCTTCTGTGCAGGCCCCCAGTGCTCGCCTGGCCTCCCTTCCTTCCCTGTTTGCAAGCTCATGCTCATGAAGGCGCTTCCTGAAGCTTTTCTGGGCCCTTCTCCTCACCTACCTGCGCCCAGCAGAGCTGGTTTCGCTTCCAGCTGTGTCTCCATCACACTTGATAGACCCACTATGTGTGGGGTCTTGCTTGATGTAGGCGAGGCCAATAGGAAGCCCTGAGTATCGCCCCCTCTTCCTGCTCCCCACCCGCCTTCACACCACGCCCTTTGGGGAGGCAGTGGGTGTGACCGAGTCTAAAATACTCAGGCTTGTTGGACACGTGATGGGAGGTGTTCGGGAATGATGCCCAAGGTTTCCCAACGTTGACACGGAAGCGCGCAGGAGGCCAGCATGGCCACTAGTGTCCTGTGGGGATGGATTGTTTGAGGATGGGGTACCAGGGACATCGTCTAATGAGAGGTGGGGGCGGGGGGGTTACAGGGGCCCGTTTGCACAAAATCACAGATTTGGTCCTTTCCGTGATGGGGAAGTTAAGGGCCTGTCAAGGACCATTTCAACTGTGGGTGATTTTCATGTCCCACCAGTAGCCCCAGGTCAGATGTGACTGTGTCACGGCCTCCACATCGGGTTATAGTTATCTCTTTATGCAACTGTCTCCCCACCAGACTTCCAGGGAGGGAGGCCTGGGCCCGATCCGTCTTTGTCTGCCAGCCGATCGTGTTGGATTCACTTTGGGGAACACATTTTCTAGCCTCCCGCCTCTGCATGCAATCGAATGTATGTAGTCAAAGTTGTGATTCAGACTCTCCTGCCTTTGCAGCCGCCACTGGTCCAGGCCATCTTCAGCGGCGACCCGGAGGAGATCCGCATGCTCATCCACAAGACGGAAGACGTGAATGCTCTGGTAGGCGACGCTGGGCTCCTGCCCGGGCCCCTCACCTTCCCCGTACCGTGGCCTCCTTGGTCGCTGGTGAAAGCTCAGGACTGCTTCTCAGAAACCTGTTTTTAAATCCGTAAAATGAAATGTCTAGGGTTAGAAAGGAAATCAATGACACTGAAGTACAGTTATCAAAATATAAAAAATCGGATTTGTGATAGAGTAGATGTGCTTCTCTAGCAACACATTTAAGTAGCAAGAAGCAGCAGAAGGTCCAGTAGTGACCATAATTCAAAAACAGATCGCACTCTGACCGTACTCTGCGTTGTGTGAAAGTGCTCTGATGTGGGGTGAGCGAACCTGGGATTTCTGCTGGGGGCCCAGCACCGTTACTGCTGATGCCGAGGTTTGCTGCCTACGTTCATCATGGAAGTTCGTGAAGCCCTGGCCGGTGGTGCTCAGTGATTAAAGTGTTGGCCCTTGCACCAAAGGGTCTCGGGTTCGATTCCCGGTCAAGGGCACATACCTGGGTTGCAGGTTTGATCCCAGACCCTGGTTGTGGCTTGTACAGGAGGCAGCCAATTCATGTCCCCCCCCCCCCCCTTCCCCTCTACTGTCTCTAAAAATCAATGGAAAAATATCCTCGGGTGAATCCAAAGATGTAATATTTTTATATCTGGAACCCATGCCCTACAGCAGGGGCTGACTAACTCTGGTCTGTCACCGGTGTTTGTACAGACTACCGACAAACAATAGCTTTTATTTTTGAAATGGCTGAAAAAATGAAAAGAGTAATGTTTAGTGACGTGAAAATTATACGAAGCCCAGCGTCCATAAATAACGTTTTGTGGGACACAGCCATGCCCGCGTTTGCTCTGCAGCGAAGAGCTGAGTAATTGTGATGGGGACTGTGTGGTCCCAGTAGCCCCACTCTGTACAGTCTGGCCCTTTAGAGGGAGTGGTTGCTGACCTCTGCCCTGCAGTGTGCATGGGCCTGGGATCACGGATGAACTAGGCATGCTGTGTGTGCCTGACATCATGTGTCATGTACATGTGCACCTGTGGGCATTTGTATTTTTCTGTGAAAGGGTCAAGACATTGCACCAAATTAGTAGGAGGGTCTCTGGCTCCTAAAGGAGGAAGACCATTGTATTGGAAAGATCTCAAAGCCAATGAACCTGCGATGAAGAAAGAGTTAGTCAATCATTTACCCTTCGAATCGTTGCCGAGACCTGGGAGGAACAAGCAATGACATGCAGTACGTGCTGCTAATTCTCTTAAGGTGACCTGGTTACCTAAGTGCCCGGTCCCTCGGGGAGGGAGCTTTCTCTGAAGTCTCTGGTGCTGAGTAGAAGCAACAGAAAGAGCGGAGCCCATCTGCCCCGCGAGGGGAGCTCTGCCCAGGGCTCAGAACTATCTGAGGGTGTATCCCTGCCCGATCGATCGATTGATCGGCTGAATGCTTCATTCAGAAGGTGGGCCGTGCAGGTCGCTGTGGCTTTTTGAAAGAGCGTCTGGCAGCTTCTCCCCTGACAATAACGGGCAGTGCTTTGAGGCATTTCTGCAAAGTCAGCACAGACGAGGCCGGGGCCAGAGTGCCCGGGAAGGCAGTTGGGCATCTGCCCAAGACCTGCGGGCGGGACTCGTGTTTCTGAGGGTCAAGGCAAGCCGTGCCCTGACATCACCGGAATCTGCCCGCGTGCTTTGTGGCTGCGGCCCAAGCCCGGGCGAGCCAGAGGCAAGGTTCCTATCTTCCTCATGGTCATGAGCCGATGGGTCGGGAGAAGGATCGTCCTGGCCTCTGAATGGCCTCTGTCTCCTTAGGAGAGTGACGGTCACTGGTTGGTAAAGGTTAGGAGAGCTTCATTTTAGCTGTAACTTAATTCTACTGGATTAGCTGCTGTAACACACAGACTCTCAAATAGGAGAGAAGGTGGTTTCTCTTATGAACACGTTAGAGAGGTGGCTCTTTTCCAGATGGGGCTCCAGGTGTCAACCTGTGGCTTCCACTGTCACCCCAGGGGTTCGGCTCCAGCCCAGCCAGAGGGGAAGAGCATGGAAGCAAAGCCTGGGAGGGCTTTATGGTTCAGCTTGGAAGTGGTACAGTCACTTCCACTCCCCTCCCCGCCACCAGAGCTCAGGCACAGCCGAACCTAACTGCACGGGGGTGGTGGTGGTGGGGTGATGAGCGTAGCCATGTCCCCAGTTGGAGCATATGGACTCTGGTGGATAGTTAGCAATCTTGGCCACGCCAGTCTTGGGCCTTACAGAATTCTAGGGAATTCGAGCGATCACCACTTTTCTGTGCAGTGTGTTCTTTTGTTTATTTTCAACGTATGTTTTTATTGATTTCAAGAGAGAGAAAGGGAGAAGGGGAGAGAGATCGGGTATCAAAGCAGCAACCCAGGTATGTGCCCCGACCGGGAATAGAACCCACAGCCTTTTTTTGGTGTATGGGACGATGCTCTAACCAACTGAGCCACCTGGCCAGGACGACTGGAAAGATTTTAGAAGGCTTCAACAGACGAGCCAAATTGAGCTCAAGAGAGAAGAACATCTGAATTAAAAACGAATGCAGAGATTCTGCAAACCAAAACTTTAACGCAGTCATGGCA
This sequence comes from Myotis daubentonii, assembly GCF_963259705.1. NCBI lineage: Eukaryota > Metazoa > Chordata > Mammalia > Chiroptera > Vespertilionidae > Myotis > Myotis daubentonii. The sequence continues at coordinate 6,837,413 of NC_081846.1, read as the reverse complement.
TGTTGGGGTTTGTGCTTTGACAACATGACATCAACAGACAGTTTTCTGTGCTACATGGGGACGGGGCAGCGGCACATTGCGCCTGTCACAGGCGAGTGGTGAGGATGGAGGTGGTGTCCGTGCCATGTGAGGAGTGCTTGGAGGACCGCGTGATGTTTTAAACTTGGAAGGGACAGGAGAGTGTTCCCAGCTAGTTCAAACACTGTCAAGTCCAAGTGGAACTAAACTTAATCATTATGTCACGTGGTTGTAAGCTACAGAAAGTAAGATTTCAGCTCAAAATGTGAAAAATAACTTAGTAGACAGAGCTGTCTGACGAAGTAATGAGTTGCCTTGACGAGTAATGAGCTCCCTGGGAGACCGCTAGACGGGGTTCTCACGGTGCTGATAACAGTACATGTGGCCCTACTGTCCTAACTCGTGCCCTTGGCCAGCATCGCTGATGGGTCATGACTTTTTTTCTTTGACTCGTAAAGACCAAGGTTTCTCCTAGCCCATCACCAGCCAGAGGGGAAGAGCATGGAGTTGGCCTGTAAACGGAAATGTTTTTTCCATGCCTGGCCTAGGCGATGTTTAAAGTCTGTTACACTGTGAGAGACTACAATTCCAAGATTTATAGGTCCCATGTGATAGCAAACCCGTGATGTTATTTGTTTTTTAAAGTATCGCTAACAAATATGAATGCACACACACACACACACACATGCATTCCACCATTATCATACCAAGTAAAATGAACAATAATCCCTTAGTGTTAGCTAATACCCAGTGTATATTCAACTTTATTTTGTTCGAATAGCCTCAAAAATGTCTTTTTACACTTGGGTTGTCGCCAAGTTACCCCCATCTGTTTTGTCAAGCTGTTAATGTGTATTATATGACCACAGGATTTGGCATTTCGCTCACTCTCCCCAATTCCAGGATGGGAAGGGATGCTAAGTGAATACAATAGAATAAATCTTGAGGTGAAAGCTAAGCTTCTGTTGGCAAAGAACTTATAGAGGAAAACAAAACAAAACATTAAACCTGCATTTTGGATGCCGGGCATTGATTAGTTGATAGTGGCCTCTGAGGTTCCAAGTGAGAAAAAAGAAGCCATATCAACATTGTATGAGGAGGGCACTCTAAAAAACACAAGACAAATGATCCCCAGTGAGCTCACAGTCTGTTCCTGTGTGTCTGTGTCTCAGAATGTCAGACCGTAAGTCTAGTCAGTATCCATCTCCACACAGAGTTATACATGTTTTTTCTTGCGATGAGAACTTTCAAATATGTAATACAGTATTATTAACTATAGTCGCCATGCTGTATATTACATCCTCATGACTTATTTATAACCAGAAATGTGCACTATTTCTTTTAAAAATAGAATCTTTTATTTTTTCCATCACCATGTATCGCCTCTGTGCCCTCTTCCATCCCCACCCGCCCATCACCACACTGCTGTCCATGCCCCTGAGTTCTGTCTTTTTTTTCTTTTTTGCTTAATCCCTCCTACCGAGTAAAAATGGAATATATTTTTTTGATCCACCCAGAAGGGTGCAGTATGACTTTACCAAAAGAACTTGAAGTGATACATTTAATATCTTCTCTGAGTTTTTCGCAGCTTCATTCTGCCATGTCAGCTCCCTGGACCTGAGAAATACAAACTCCATAGCACAGCCTTGGAACCCTCCAGCTGTTTTGTGTATCCCCCTCACCTGTGTACATTTTACTTTGTTTTTTTTTCCCTCCTTTTTCTTTTTCAATAAAGTATTTGGTAGGGGAATAAAGACCAGGAGGTGTTGTGAGCTTAGGGACCTGGCGCCTCTAATTAGATGGACATGCAGAGGCGCCACTCACCAAAGGAAAAACGTAAATGTTTCAAAACATATGAGACAAGGTGCTCAGTCTCAACCTCATCTGAAATGGAAGGTTCATATCAGACAGCCACACAGTATCATTCTTTACCTGTCAGGTCAGCACAGATGAGAATGAAACCTCCAAGAGGGTGCAGATGAAGGGGCACTCTGGTCCCTTTCTGGGGAGAGTGTCATTTGGACTCCGCTCTGGAGGGCGGTTTGGCAGACTCTATCAACGTTCAGCTGTGTCCACCCTTTGACACAGCAATGTGACTCCGGGAATTTCCCTAAGGAAATCATCAGACATCTGTATCTATATCTACATGTATATCTACATGTATATCTACATGTATATCTATATCTACATGTATATCTACATCTATATCTATATCTACTAGTATATCTATATATCTATGTCTACATGTATATCTACATCTATATCTATATCTATATCTACTAGTATATCTATATCTACATGTATATCTACACCTATATCTATATTTATATCTATATCTATATCTATTTATATCTATATATTTGTATCTATATCTATACCTATGCCTAGTATTTGTTGGGATGTGGTTCCTGATAACATGTGTGTTCCCTCCAGCTCCCAGAGTTCTTGTCTTTCGAGGTCAGTGCGTCACATTGACTTACACCGCGTGTCCTCACTGGTTTGTGTAGATGCCTTTCCCTGTAGTTAACACACACGTGCTCCTCCTCTTCTGCCCCCTCCTCTTCTGCCTCCTCCCTTCCAAAGCAGAACATCGTGTCGGACAAGACGTGTATTGGATTTGGGAAGCCAGGATAGGTAGATAAATACAGGTGGATAAATAACCAAGCAAGCAGGCATAGCCGGATGGCGAGGCAGCATTGCCCGTTGCCGGCTGTTTCTCAGGGCCCCCTGACTCATCATTTTTAAAAAATATATTTTTATTGATTTCAGAGAGGGAGGGAGAGGGAGGGAAAGATAGAAACAGCAATGATGGGCTGCCTCTTGCACTGGGGATCAAGCCCACAACTTGGGCATATGCCCTGACTGGGAATCAAACTGTGACCTCCTGGTTCATAGGTCAACACTAGACCGCTGAGCCATGCTGGCCAGGCTAAACACTCTAATTTTATTTATACCCTAAAATTTATATGTGTGCATTGTGAACTTATATACCAGAATAATAGATGGTGTTGTGTATCTTTAAAAACATCACATAAGCCCTAACCGGTTTGGCTGAGTGGATAGAGCATCGGCCTGCGGACTGAAGGGTCCTGGGTTCGATTCTGGTCAAGGGCATGTACCTTGGTTGGGGGCACGTCCCCAGTAGGGGGTGTGCAGGAGGCAGCTGATCAATGTTTCTCTCTCGTCGATGTTTCTAACTCTCTGTCCCTCTCCCTTCCTCTCTGTAAACAAATCAATAAAATATATTTAAAAAAACAAAACATCACATAAGTAAACTGTTTGTGTCCTCGCTAACTTGCTTTTACTCACTCAGCATTATGGGTTTGAGACTTACCTGTGTGGATACATGAACATTGACTTCACATAGTTCATATTCCTACAATATTCCTCTAGGCGCTGATCACAGTGGGTCTGCTTTCCGTCAGAGGCTTATAATAACGGCTGTAACAACTTCCTTTTCATGGGCTTTCTGAGTCTGACCTACGGCAACAATGGTACCAATCCTAGAAATGGGTTAGGAAAGTGGTGAAGATGGTAAATTTTATGTTAGCTGTGCTTTCCAGAATTAAAAAATTAAAAAGCTTATCCAATTGTAGACTTTGAAAAAAGTAAGTTAGATTGGGAACAAAATCAGAACGTTGAGTAAGGATTGCATTGTCTGTAAAAATAAACTCATGGTAAATGAGAGTTTTAGAGAGTGAATTTCACTCAACACCATTGAATACATCAACACTAATAAAAGAGAAAAATGGTAATTGGCGTACGGCGATACCCTTTTCATTGGCTAATCAGGGCTATATGCAAATTAACTGCCAACTAAGATTGGCAGTTAACTGTCAACAAGATGGCGGTTAATTTGCATATGTAGGCACAATGCAGGGAGGCGAAAGGGAAAGCAGGAAGAAGCCCCCTGCCAGTGACAGTGATCGGAAACCCAGGGGGTAGCTAAGAGCTGGGGGGCAGGGCAAAGGTGGCCCTGGGGCCACCTTTGCCCTGCCCCCCAGCAATGATTGGAGAATCAGGTGCCTTTTCCGCCCTGGCCAGTGATAGCAGGAAGTAGGGGTGGAGCCAGCGATGGGAGCTGGGCACGGTCGAAGCTGGCAGTCCCGGGAGCTAGGGGCCCCTTGCCTGGGCCTAAAGCGAAGCCCATGATCCCGGGGCCGCTGCAGCTGTGGGTCCCCACTGCCCGGGCCAGACGCCTCAGCCAGAGGCATCCTGCAGGGGCAGGGGCGGAGCCCGCGCAATCGCGGCGCCCCCCGCTGCCACGGCAGGTCCCCGCTGCCCGGGCCGGATGCCTAGGCCAGAGGCGTCCGGCCTGGGCAAGGGGCCGATCCTGCGATTGGAGGGTGATGGGGGTCAACGCCTGAGGGCTCCCAGTATGTGAGAGGGGGCAGGCTGGGCTGAAGGACACTCCCCCCCGACACACCCAGTGCATGAATTTCGTGCACCGGGCCCCTAGTTTATTTATAAAATTCTTGTTTTCTCAAGGAATTGCGATTTTGTTCTTGGTACCTTAGAAGATAGAATTCCCTCAAAGAAGACATACAGGTGGCCAACAGGTACAGGAAGAGGGGCCTAACATCCCGGATCACCAGGGAAACGCATCCCAACCACTGTGCGCGATCGCCGCACGCCTGGTGGGACGGCTCTCATCAAAAAGACAGGAGAGAACAAGTGTGGGTGCGGATGGGGAGAAAAGGGAACCCTTCGCCCTGTTTATGGGAATGTAAATTGGTGCAGTCACTATGGAAAGCAGTATGGAACTTCCTCAAAAAATAAAATAGGACTACCCCATGATTCAGCAATTCCCCTCGTGAGCATTTATCTGAAGAAAGCACAGACACTAACTCCGAAAGATGGCGGCACCCAGGCTCATGATAGCATGTCACAGCAGCCGAGTGTGACAGCCAGGGGTCCCGGGGGTATGACGGGTGACGGGGATGTGCTCCGTGCATACAGTGGGATGTTCTCCAGCCTTAAAGAAGGAGACCCTGCTGCTTGTGACAACATGGATGGACCTAGAGTATATCATGCTAAGGAACGTAAGTCAGAGAAAGACAGTTCCACACGCTATCACATATGTGGAATCCAAATTAAAAGGTAAATACGTGAGGTGTTAGCTCAGTGGGGGAATCTTTTCACAGTGTATACATATATCAAATCATGTTGTACACTTTAAGTGTCTTACCATTTTATTTGTCAATTATACCTTCATAAAACTGGGGGTGGGGGGATAGAATTCCCTCAGAGATAAATCATATTCCTGTAGACAGGTCATTCATATCATAAAACCTTTAATGCCATTTCTCTTAAAGAGGAAGACTGGACCACAAATATGTTGCATTGCCCTAAAGTAATATTCAGAATTCCTGGCTTTTGGCAAGATTTTAAATGTCAGAGAAGTCTGATTTTATTATGACAATTTGACTTCAGGCAGGTACAGAATGAGGACACATGCAAATACCTTCATTCTGAGCTTCCTATTAAAAGAATACTTGTTAGAGGAAAAAATTTATTTATACAGCATTTTGTAGATTTAATTTAAAAAGTTAAGGAAGGTTTTACCACCCATAATATTTTTTTAAAATATGTTTTTATTGATTTTAGAGAGTGGGGAAGTGAGAGGGATAGAGATAGAAACATCGATGAGAGAGACACATCGATTGGCTGCCTCCTGCACGCCCCACACTGAGGATCGAGCCCGCAACCAAGGCATGTGCCCTGACCAGGAATCGAACTGGACCTCTTGATTCATGGGCCGGCGCTCAACCATTGAGCCATACCGGCTGGGCTTACCACCCATAATTTTGAAGAATGACTCAGTAGTCCTTGGCTAAATGTGAAACTGTTCTGGGAAGATCCCATGACTGACCCTGTTTTGCATTTTGCTCATGTAGATCCATCGGGGCTGTACAATGAACACCTTGTTTCTAGGGACACAGTCAGACTTTCGTGAGCTGGTCAGCAATTTCCAAACAGGTTGTGTTGCGCGTGTCCTAACTTTAATTGGTGTATTTCCTCAAGCCCTATTAAACTTGAATATTGAAAGGCCATATTTAAAACACATGTGGCAGTTAAATGAACTATCGAACCACTGCTGTTTCACTTCTTCTATTCAATCAACAGACACATATTGAGCTCCTACCGAGTTCCTGGCACTGGGCCACGGGCTGGGGCGATACGCTGAATAGGACAGGGTCCCTGACTTCCTGAATCATTGATCAGGTGGCTGAGACAGATATCTAATCACATCATCAAAGGAAATGGTCAGTGCTACAACAGAAATGTCAGTCCTTGCACACTCCTGGAGTGGCCAGGACCCTTAAAGCAACAGTGTCAGGAAGTGCATGGGTGGGTGTGGGGTGGGGATGGTGGGAGGGTTTAAGCCAAACCACTGTCCTTATCCCCTCCTTCTCCAAGCTTCTACTACCACCACCGTTGTTACTAATGGTAGAGTTAATAATTGGGCAATTGATGTTTCCTTAATCTTATATAAAGCATGACTAAAAAGATCTTTAGAAACTTTTAATTTTATTGAAACTTTTAATTTGATAAACTTTTATCTTTTTAGAACAGTTTTAGGTTCCCAGCAAAACTGAAAGGAAGAGACTTCCCATATACTCCCTACAGCCCACAGGCATAGCCTCACCATTGTCCACATACCCCCTCAAAGTGGTACATTTGTTACAGTCCACGAACCTACAATGACTCATCATTTTTAAAAAATATATTTTTAGTGATTTCAGAGAGGAAGAGGGAGGGAGAGATAGAAACATCAATGACGAGAGAGAACCATTGACTGCTGCCTCTTGAACATACCACACTGGGGATCGAGCCCGCAACCTGGGCATGTGCCCTTGACTGGAACTGAACCCGGGACCCTGCAGTCCACAGGCCGACGTTCTATCCACTGAGCCAAACCTGCGAGGGCCTGACCCATCATTTGGATCCAGAATTCATAGTTTATATAAGGATTAACTCTTGGTGTTGTACATTCGTTGGGTTTTGACAAAAGTACAATGACAGGTATCCATCATTATAGTATCAAACAGAATAGTCTCACTGCCCTGAAAACCCTCTGTGCTCGCCTGTTCGTCTCTCCCTTTCCCATGTCATTGACTTTGACATGTAACTAAGTAAGAACAGCTAGACCGCCACACCAAAGCCGGCCCACTCGCACGCTGAGCCACCGCTGACTGCGCTCTCTCCTTCGGTCCTGTGTGCGAGCTCCGGTGTTTAGCACAAACGCCCAAAGAGTACGTCAGGGTCCGTGGCATTAAATTCTTCAGTTTCAAAACCAATGAATGTGGCGGATGTGCTCATGACCAACTTGTAGATCGCCGCCCTCCCTCTCCCATCAGGCTTGACCACCTCATCGTCACAGAGGGGCTGGAGGCTCCGAACAGAACCGCTCTGTACCCCGAGGGTTGGGGGTCATCTATGCTGCAGATGGCAGATTACAGTACAAACAGACCTATTCGCTCTTATTAAAAAAAAAAAAATACTTTAGAGAGGAAGGGAGAGGGAGAGAGAGATAGAAACATCAAAGATGAGAGAAAATCATTGATGGCTGCCTCCTGCACGCCCCCTACTGGGGATCAATCGAGCCCACAACCTGGGCATGTGCCCTGACCGAGAATCGAACTGTGACCTCCTGGTTCATGGGTCGACGCTCAGCCACTGAGCCACACAAGCTGGGCTGCTTTTAGAGAAGCAAATGTTTTCTGTGTTCACTTGAGCTTGTAAAATTTCATTAGGAAGCTGATCCTTAGCCCTGATCAAGTAAACACTGGCTGGGTGGCCTGGGCATTTTAACGTCCCGTTTCCAAGCTGGCTCAGCCTTCTCCAGGTCCTGGGTCAGCCAGGCCCAGAGGGTGTTCAGTCACCTGCTCAGTGTTGACTCCTCCCCTCGTTCGCCTGGGGGAGAAAACCAGGCTCTCCCAGCCCCAGGTACGAAGCAGGGTCTGGGGTGCTCCTTAGAGGACGGTTCTCTCGCACCCGAGGCAGGGATCTCATTGCTGCTTCCGAACAGGACAGGAGACGACACCCGCTTCTCTCCCCAGTTCCACCTGGACTTGCTGCCATGTTCTCTCCTTCCAGGTCTGCCCTGATCAACACTTCCAGGCTTGACAAAGACCAGAGTTCCTTTTACGGACATTAAGACATTACGATGTGCCGACTATGAAGCTTTTATCTTCCAATCTAGGCAAGAGCAAAGGAGAGCAAGATGCACAAAGCTCACAGCAGCGACCGCCGGGGACTTAGACGCAGTGGAGTGGGATGGTGCTAGAAAGGTTTCCTCTGGGAAGGCCTACGCTAGGACATTTTCCAAAGTGTGTTTCTCAGAGTCCAGAGCAAATCTGGCAGGAGTTTAGGAGGAACAAAGAGGTTTTGTGGCTAACTAAAATTGGGAAGTAGTTCTGCCAATTTCCCTGTGTTTTAATGATCTACAATGCGTATCGCCATATTCATGGTTCTGAGAATTCCTGCCTTAAGAAAATGGGTTCAACGTCTTTGAACACAGTGTCTTCCAAAGCCATTTGGCTTTGAGTGCCGACCTTTTTTAAAATTTATGTTAACCTAATACCTAGTACTGTCCCGCAACACCAGCGGAATGCGCTCACACGTTGGGACACTGTTGTAGAACGAGAGTCTCTAGAATAGTCGGTGGCGGTCGTTCTTGAATCTGCATGTGCATCCCCTCCTGGAGGTGGTCACAGGACAAGCTGCTGGGCCTCATCCCCCGTTTCTGTTTTGGGAGGTGGGGCCTGAGAACATGCGTTTCTTCCATGTCCCAGGCGCTGCTGCTGCTGGCCGGGGACCACACTTGGAGAACTACTAGCCATGGTCAAACTGGAAGGACATGGAAGTTCGGGGGGACGGGAGGGGGGAGGAGTGGTGTGACAGGTGTGTAACAGCGGTGGGCACAGGCCTGGGCTTTGCCTGCAGGAGCTCACAGTGTCATGAAAAGACGGCCAGTAGGCAGGTGAAGGGGGTGGGTCAGTAGGCGCATGTGCGCGGAGAAGACGCTGTGAAGGACAGTGTGCTGTGATCCGGAACCAAAGGTGCCGGGAAGGAGCCCTCTGGGCTGTGGCCACAGTGACGCTGAGATTGGCCATGAGAAACGGGGGCCATAAGAAGATGAGGTTCATGTTCCAGTCCAGATAGACATGCGCAAAGGCCCTGAGGGGGTGGGGAGAGAGTGACAAGCAGCAGGAATTGGAAGCAGGCTGGTGTGGCTGGAGGCCAGTGAGTCAGAGAGAAAGTGGAGGAAAAGGAGGCTGGAGGGGAGGTGAGGAAGGGCCAGGCCATCAGGGCTGAGTGAGGAGTTCAGGTTCAACCTAAATGTAAATGGTTCTGGTGAAGGGGGTGGCAGGAGGAGCCTGGAGTGGGTGGCAGCTGTGGTCCAGCTGCTGTGCCCTCAGGAGCTCTAGGGCAGTGGTCGGCAAACTCATTAGTCAACAGAGCCAAATAACAGTACCACGATTGAAATTTCTTTTGAGAGCCAAATTTTTTAAACTTAAACTATATAGGTAGGTACATTGTTATTAACTTAATTAGGGTACTCCTAAGGCTGAGGAAGAGCCACACTCAAGGGGCCAAAGAGCCGCATATGGCTCGTGAGCCGCAGTTTGCCGACCACGGCTCAAGGGGCTACACGCACTGTAGCCCCGGGAGCGGGGAGACGTGATTGCTCCCAGGCACTTCATGGAGGGAGCTCACACAGGATTCAATGCGGGATTCAACGTGAGGGGCAAGGAAGAGAGGTGCCACGCATGACGCCTGGGCTCCTGGCTTGAGCAGTGGAGATGGGGGAGAGATGTGGGGAGAGGAGGCGGAGAGACAGTTCATTCCTGAGAGAGGGGACAGAAGTGAAGAGTGACTTTTCCGAGGACAGTGAAGTCGCCATAGTCCCCAGGATCCTGCGTGTAGAGTCCCTGGCTGTTGCTGGTTCATAAGAGATGGTGTTGGGGTTTAGTAAATGCCTCTATTTGAGCATTGCCCTGTAGATCGGATATTAGTGACTGCCTGCTTGCCCTGGATTGGAAAACAAATAAGGCCATTTACCACCAAACATAATGTTGTCTTTCTCTAATAACTCAGAGAGCACGTCGGGACCTCACAGGACGGTTCCTATTGCCGCGTAACACCCCACCCCACAGTGCAGTGGCGCACAGCAGCCATTGTGTGATGCTCGTGGGTTTTGTCGGTTAGGAATTCAGACGGGGCAGAGCGGGATAGCTTTTCTCTGTTCCATGATGTTGGGGCTCAGCTAGGGGGACTCGTCAGCTGGGGGATTGACAGGTGGGGGCTGGAGTCGTCTGGAGATGTCTTCGCTCACGTGTCTGTGGTCAGTGCTGGCCATTGGCCTGAGCACCCGCACAGGGTCCCCTTCCCCCCACGTGCCCATCCCCACAGAGGCCCTGCCTGGCTGCTGAACTCCTGACATGGCAGGTCAGGGCTCCAAAGATGAGTCATCATTGCAAAGATCTTGACTCTTAAATTACAGGGGGCAGGTAGCTAGACTCATGCTCTGCTCAAGGCGTGCTAGATAAGAGATGGCCGAGCTCAGCACGCGGCCGCGGGGTGATTTGACTTCAGGGAGGAAGAGCCTTGTAAAGGGAGAGGGCTGGCTGTTTTGCATTAAACCTGATGACAAGGATGTTCTCCTTTTGACCGTGAGCCAGTCCTGTGTAAACAAGTATTTTTCTAGTCTCTTCTGCTTGCCCAGCCCTGAGAAGTGAAGCAACTGGGCGTAGTTCACTGGATGATATAGGGATGTTCACAGACTAGAACAGATAAGACGGGTTTGAATTATTTAAAAAAACGTTACCTGGACACAGTTTCCCCAAGGCCTCTGTTCTTAGATCCGTTCCGGTGGCTTCACCATGAAGTCACAATGCACAGCGCTTCCTTTCAGTGTGGAAAATATTCTTTTTGTTTTTGTCTATTAAACTTCTCGGGGTGACATTGGTTAACAAGTTTATGTAGGTTTCAAGTGTGCATTTCTATGACTCGTGATCTTCCTATTGCATTGTGTGCCCACCACCCAAAGTCAAGTCGTCTTCCGTCACCATGCATTGGACCCCCTTTACCCTAACTGCCCTCCCCACCCCCGTTTGCCTCACATCCCTCTCCCAGGCCCATGGTAAAAATCATTATAAAGCCCTTCCATGCACTTCGTAAAGTGAGTCAGATCATTTGCATGATCGCTGTGCCGTTTGAAGTGTGTTTTGTAAAATAAGTTCAACTTTCGATGCTGCCGCGTGTAGATGCCCATAGTCACCGTGAGACGTTTCTCCCCCAGGGTAACGGGTCCTGATGGAGTCTGTACATGGCAGCGCCTTCTCATCGGTAACGCTTCACATCGTGTTTTATGGGGGGCGCTCACGGGAACACGCCAGCAAGTGGCTAATCTGCCCATTGCTGTTTAAACACAGAACTGCATTTTCTGAGCTCCTGTCATGTTCTTACCCTTGGCCTCCTGGGTCCCAGTCTCTGCCACCCACAGGAAAGGAGAAACATGGTGTGACCTCGTCACTGTGGCCCGTGCTCACTCCACCTGCCGGTCACCCCAGTAATTACAGGGGTCCAGGCAGCAATTAGATGGATGAAAGGCTTGTCTGGCCGGCTCCTCTGCCAGGTACACCTCCCACATGCTGAGCAGAGTGTGATTTCTTTCCTCTGGCCCCGTGCGTCTCAGTCTCAGGCCCAGTGAGAGAGCGTGTTTCTCTCGCCTTTGGACATGTTGTCCCTCCTCCTGTGTGGATGGTGCCATCTGATTGCCCTGGAATTTAGATGAGACTGGGTGGGGACACCTTAGCCTTTTCCATCTCCGTCTCCACCCATTTCTCTCCATATATATATATTAGAAACAAGGTTTCATATATATATATATATATATATACATATATATATATATATATATATATTCACACACACACTAGTATATATGTGTGTGTGTGTGTGTGTGTGTGTGTGTGTGTATATATGATTTTCCCCCCATTGACTTTAGAGAGGAAGAAAGAGGGAGAGAGAGATAGAAACATCAGTGATGAGAGAGAATCATGGATCGGCTGCCTCCTGCACACACCTCACTGGGATCAAGCCTGCAACCCAGGCATGTGCCTTGACTGGAATCAAACCGTGTCCTCCTGGTTCAAAGCTCAATGCTCAGCCGCTGAGCCATGCAGGCCGGGCTCCTCTCCCTGTCTTTACCAACCATCCAGAATGAGCTGTGAGGGAAAGAGTGAAAACTCAGATTACATGATACTGGGCAGTATTTATTGAGTGCTAACCATGTACTAGGCTTTATTAGCATCATTTCATTTCGTCTCACAAATCCCCTGGAGGTAGGTGCTATCATTGTTCCCATTTTACAGACAAAGACATGGAGGCTTCTAGGAGGGTCAGGACCTTGCCCGAGGTCAATATGGCTTTAGGTGGCAGGACTGAGATTTGGACCTGGTCCTCCGTCTCCAGGGCCCACTGGGTTGCGCTGCCAGGGTCAAGGCGCTAAAATCCAAGGCAGAATCAGCAAAGTGCAAAGTCCAGGGACCACAGAGGAAGGGGCCCCTTTGGAGAGTGGTTGCCGGGAGGGCCTGTGGGAGGTCGAGGGCTGGGCCTTCTAAAGTAAGACATCTTAGGGTGGAGAAAATGGAGCAGGCAGCTCTGATGAGCAGGCAGGCCTGATGCCTGGTGCCTGGTGCCAGGAAGAGCAGTGTCCTGTGGCTGGGAGGGGTCCCTTGGCAGCGGGTGGGGTTGACAGGTATGGGGGCTTAGGGGGGAGCTGCAGGAAAGGGAGCAGTGCGAGGTGCAAGGATCCTATCGCAGGAAGATCCCCAATCCCCCCTCCCCAACCCCCCTTAGAAAGTGGACTGCGATCTCCCCGTCAGGGGAGGAGATTCAACACCACAGATGCTCAGCATAGAGGCAGGGCCTGCCTTTCTTTCTTCCACTAAAAAGACTGCCCTGCGGTGGGGATGGGGGTGCTCTCCTGAGAGCTGCTGTTCAGCTGGACCAGTGCCTGAGCTGCCTGGCCCCACCGTGTGGCCTGGAGAGCTGGCCTGGAGAGCCAGGGAAACAAGTCCTGGGCCAGGTTTCCTGGGAACTCCAGGAGCACAGCAGCTGCACTCCCCTCCTCCCTCTCCCACCCTCTCCCACCCTCTCCTCCTCATGCCCTTGACCTTGTGCTGCAGAGATGGGTCCTGCTGCCCAGACACAGCGGGTGGCTTCTGAGGCCATCCCTCCAGTGGCCTTAGGTGTGCAGAATGTCCTCACGCAGCCAGATTGGAAATCAAGTCCTTTCTTACCCCCTGAATTAAAATTTCCCCAGGAACTCTTGGTCCTCACCAAGTGACATGGCTGATTGGGATGTGGTCCTTCAGTACTTTTTTAACCAGTTAACTGCCAGGATATTTTGAATTTAATTAAAAAAGCTCCACCGCATGCGTCTATAGACGCGTATGGAGTACAAATGGTTAAAAAAAAGATATATTTTTATTGATTTTAGAGAGAGGAAGGGAGATGGAGAGAGAGAGAGAAGCATCAATGATGAGAGACACTTGGCATTCTTAACCTCTCAGACAACCAGTTCTCCGTCTCACCACAGAAACCTGCAGGCCACCCTCACACAGGCCATTTTTCATTGGGTTGTTGGTTTTGATAGAATCTAAGATTAAATCAAGACATTACTCCTTTTGATTCCTCCAAGACACATATATTGAGCGCCTACTGTGCGCCAGGCGTGATCAGTCGGATTATTTCTACTCTGAGCCCACAGCCTGGCTAGCGAGAGGCAGGGAGAGCAAGGGCAGATGGTCAGCAGTGACGGTGCCACAACCAGAGGCCCACCGCGGAGGACGAAGTGTGCCAGGCCCAACGCGGAGTCTGGGAGAGGCTTCGGCTGCCTGTGGGTTGAGGTAGCAGAAGGCATGGCCCTGGTCACGGGGTTGACTGCTTCTTGCAGGAGAGGAGGCAGGCAAAGCGCTGCTACTGGCCAGGTGTGAGGAGGCACTTCAGCCCTTGTCCTGGCGAATACCATTTCTTACCAGGAAAGTTTCTCCAGAAACTGTCCTGAGTTTTATTTTGTCAGATCACCAAGAGGAACCGAAAACAATCAGGATAAGCCACAAAGATGTCCATAGTTATAATCAAAATACTAGGGTGACTGATATTTGTTGGATGTCTAGTTTGATCCTATTTTATTTTACAGAAAAGGAAAATGAGTGTCAGGGAGGCTGAGTTATTTGCCCAAAGTCACACAGTGACAGAGGAGGGATTCAAAGTCAGGCCATTCTGACTCCAGAGTCTGCGTTCTCTTGACCATTGGAGGATGCTTCTAATGCAAGTGTGTGTGTGTGCGTGTGTGTGTCCCTGCCCTGCAGGTCACTTGACAGGAAAGATCAGAGCAGGACCCAAGGCCTTCAGAGTGCTGTGAGGAGGGTGGACACAGGTTCTTGCTTGGAGAGGAATTTGTACTGATAAGGAAGGCCCGGGCACTGCTGTGAGCGGACGCAGAGCATGTGGAACCAGGAAGCCCAGAGGCACCCAGTGTTGGCGCGTGGCTTTGGGCAAGTCATTAGCTCTCGGAGTCAGCCTTGATTCCTTTCCCGTAAAACTGGGTTAACAGAGCCTCCGTGGTCCTTCTCCCTGGGTTTTCTTAAGACTGAATGATGCGCCCTAGCCGGTTTGGCTCAGTGGATAGAGAGTCAACCTACAGACTAAAGGGTCCCAGGTTCAATTCCAGTCGAGGGAACATGCCTGGGTTGCGGGCCTGATCCCCAGTGGGGGCCTTGTAGGAGGCAGCCAATCAATGATTTTCTCTCATCATTCATGTTTCTGTCTCTCGCTCTCCCTTTCTCTCTGACATTACTGGTAATAATAATAACAGGCTGGATGATGCATTGTGTAGGGCAGCGCTTCGGCAGCTCCGTGGAGCATTACACAAGATACAGTTTTCCCACGTGCGGTCACAAGCAAAATGTTTTGTCCTTTGCAAGGAAACACATTCACATATCAATTTTTAATTTTTATTCACATATCAATTATTTAAAACCTACTTCAAGATAATTAAGGCTTTGGACAGGAAATAATGTCCAGTGCTTTACTATTTATATGTAATATTTAAAACTAGCTTTTATTAAAGATCTGTGGGTTTTTTTAAAATAGGAAATTGGTTTCTTATATACAAAGGAATTTTGTTTTCTTATTTCTAAACTGCATTATATCTACAAGACTTGAAATACAGGCCAAGAAAGAAGAGGGTGAAGAACACTCATAAAATTGCTCACCCAGAGGATAATCATTGTTAACATGTTGATGCATTGAGCTGATCTGATATTTTCGGTCCCGATGACTGCACTAGCGATTTTTATTGTCTGTATTGCATATACACTCTGTTTCTAAGATATCTACCCAGAGGCTGAAAAAGAACTTGGTAAAGAGATACTAATCCTTTCAGCTAAGATGATGTTCGGTGGAGCACAGAAATTGTTGTTTTAAGCTTTTGCTTTTAATTCCCCTCTGACCCCCCCCCCCCACCCCCCCGTCCCCAAAAAAGAGAGAGCGAGAAACAGACCCGGTAACTAAGAGGTATTGCTGTGCTCAGAGTAGCTGTCTCCTTTCATGCCACACTTTCTTTGTCTGTTTGGCATTTTCTAACACTGTGTGTGTATGCTTTTGCTGACTGGTGTGATTAATCTAGTATCAGTCTACCCTAGTGCACAGCCCACTGGGGGCAAGAGGGCAGGATTCGTTGAAGCTCCGTGAAGGCCCGGACTTGTCTCTTGGTGCCGCAGTGTCTTCGGACCTAGCACAGTGTCTGGCACATAGTAGGCCCAGTAAATATTCTGTCATTTGTATGAATGAGCAGTTCCACCACTGCCATTAACAACATGTGACTTTGAGCCAATTAGTTAAACTCTCTGGATGTCTCTAATACCCTTCCAGTTCAAATATTTTATAATTCCAGCTTCCTCTCCTGATTTTATATATATTTATTGATTGATTTTAGAGAGGAAGGGAGAGGGAGAGAGAAACATCAATGATGAGACAGAATCATTGATCAGCTGCCTCCTGCAAGCCCCCTACTGGGGATCGAGCCCACAACCCAGGCATGTGCTCTGACCAGGAATTGAACTGTGACCTCCTGGTTCATAGGTTGGCACTCAACCACTGAGCCATGCCGGCCAGGCTACAGTTGAACTTTTAATAAACATAAGAAAAGGATCTTAATCTCACTTGTACTTACTGAAATACCATGTCAGGCACATCATATTGGCAGAGTAATAAGGTTGATAACATCAAATATTAGCAAGAATGTGGGGAAAAGGACCTACTAGGTGGCTGGTGGGAGTGTAAATTTTTTTTTTTTAATTAAATCTTTATTGTTCAGATTATTACATTTGTTCCTTTTTTTCCCCCCCATAACTCCCCTCCTCCCAGTTCCCGCCCCACCCTCGGCCCTCACTCCCCACCCACTGTCCTCATCCATAGGTGCACGATTTTTGTCCAGTCTCTTCCCACATCTCCCACACCCCTTTCCCCCCCAAGAGTAGTCAGTCCATTCCCTTTCTATGTCCCTGATTCTATTATAATCAACAGTTCATTCTGTTCATCAGATTATTTATTCACTTGATTCTTAGATTCACTTGTTGATAGATGCATATTTGTTGTTCATAATTTGTATCTTTACCTTTTTCTTCCTCTTCCTCTTCTTAAAGGATACCTTTCAGCATTTCATATAATCCTGGTTTGGTGGTGATGAACTCCTTTAGCTTTTCCTTATCTGTGAAGCTCTTTATCTGACCTTCAATTCTGAATGATAGCTTTGCTGGATAAAGTAATCTTGGTTGTAGGTTCTTGGTATTCATCACTTTGAATATTTCTTGCCACTCCCTTCTGGCCTGCAAAGTTTCTGTGGAGAAATCAGCTGACAGTCGTATGGGTATTCCCTTGTAGGTAACTGAGTTTCTTTCTCTTGCTGTTTTTAAGATTCTCTCTTTATCTTTTGCTCTTGGCATTTTAATTATGATGTGTCTTGGTGTGGTCCTCTTTGGATTCCTTTTGTTTGGGGTTCTCCGCGCTTCTTGGACCTGTAAGTCCATTTCTTTCACCAGGTGGGGGAAGTTTTCTGTCATTATTTCTTCAAATAGGTTTTCAATATCTTGCTCTCTCTCATCTTCTGGCACCCCTATAATTCTGATGTTGGTACGTTTGAAGCTGTCCCAGAGGCTCCTTACACTATCCTCGCATTTTTGGATTCTTTTTTCATTTTGCTTTTCCCGTTGGATGTTTTTTGCTTCCTCGCATTTCAAATCATTGACTTGATTCTTGCGCTCCTCTGGTCTGCTGTCGGGCGTCTGTATAATATTCGTTATTTCAGTCTGTGTGTGCTTAATTTCTAGTTGGTTCCCCAATATAAGATCGAGGGTCTTATTAGTTTTCATGTAGATCTCATTAAGTTTATCGGCAGCTTCTAAACAGTTCTTTTTTTTTTTTTTTTTTTAATTAAATCTTTATTGTTCAGATTATTACATTTGTTCCTTTTTTTTTCCCCCCCATAACTCCCCTCCTCCCAGTTCCCGCCCCACCCTCCGCCCTCACTCCCCACCCACTGTCCTCATCCATAGGTGCACGATTTTTGTCCAGTCTCTTCCCACATCTCCCACACCCCTTTCCCCCCCAAGAATAGTCAGTCCATTCCCTTTCTATGTCCCTGATTCTATTATAATCAACAGTTCATTCTGTTCATCAGATTATTTATTCACTTGATTCTTAGATTCACTTGTTGATAGATGCATATTTGTTGTTCATAATTTGTATCTTTACCTTTTTCTTCCTCTTCCTCTTCTTAAAGGATACCTTTCAGCATTTCATATAATCCTGGTTTGGTGGTGATGAACTCCTTTAGCTTTTCCTTATCTGTGAAGCTCTTTATCTGACCTTCAATTCTGAATGATAGCTTTGCTGGATAAAGTAATCTTGGTTGTAGGTTCTTGGTATTCATCACTTTGAATATTTCTTGCCACTCCCTTCTGGCCTGCAAAGTTTCTGTGGAGAAATCAGCTGACAGTCGTATGGGTATTCCCTTGTAGGTAACTGAGTTTCTTTCTCTTGCTGTTTTTAAGATTCTCTCTTTATCTTTTGCTCTTGGCATTTTAATTATGATGTGTCTTGGTGTGGTCCTCTTTGGATTCCTTTTGTTTGGGGTTCTCCGCGCTTCTTGGACCTGTAAGTCCATTTCTTTCACCAGGTGGGGGAAGTTTTCTGTCATTATTTCTTCAAATAGGTTTTCAATATCTTGCTCTCTCTCATCTTCTGGCACCCCTATAATTCTGATGTTGGTACGTTTGAAGCTGTCCCAGAGGCTCCTTACACTATCCTCGCATTTTTGGATTCTTTTTTCATTTTGCTTTTCCCGTTGGATGTTTTTTGCTTCCTCGCATTTCAAATCATTGACTTGATTCTTGCGCTCCTCTGGTCTGCTGTCGGGCGTCTGTATAATATTCGTTATTTCAGTCTGTGTGTGCTTAATTTCTAGTTGGTTCCCCAATATAAGATCGAGGGTCTTATTAGTTTTCGTGTAGATCTCATTAAGTTTATCGGCAGCTTCTAAACAGTTCTTGAGAGACCTTAAAAGTGTGGTTCTGAACTCTATTTCTTCCATTGACAATTTTGTCCTGTTTCTTTGTCTCCGCATTTTGTTATGCTTCCTTGGTGCACCCCCTAGTGGTCTTTGTTCGCAGTCTTATAGATAAATCTTGATTGTTGTAGCTAATTCCAGGGAGGGTTTGACCTCCAGGCCAAGTGGCTCTGAGAATCAGCTGTGTCAGCAGTGAGAGAACTTCTGTCCTCTAGGGAGGTGCTAATCTAGCCTTTGCCTGAGGCTATCCGGCAAATGCCTCTGTGCAGGGCTTGGGTGGGGCGGGTCACACAGGATCAACAGGGTGGGCCGGAGAGAGCAGTTATGGCGGCTCTCAGTCCTGTCCCAAGGGGCTCTGCCTCTCTGAGTCCCAGCACCCGCTGCAAAGCTCGGGGAGAAAGCTGCACTCGCTCTGACCGAAGCCAGACAGTCCCGCTTCTCCCATTTGAGTCTGGGTCCCTAGAGACTCGCCCGGATCTGGAGCTCAGAGTCTGCGACTCCCTCCGGATTGAAAACAACAACCTCGCCCTCCGCCGCCAGCCCGCTCCGCACACTCCGCACCTCAGAATTTGACTTCAGCACTGCGCCTCCTCTGAGTGTCCGTGTGCGTTTCTCTTTCCTCCTAGTTGTAGGACTTCCACTCAGCCAGCGTTCCTGTGGTTCTGGGTGATGTCCCTTCCGTTTTTTGGTTTCACTTTTGAAGTAGTTGTTCAAAGCAGCAAACTCCGGCGTTAACCTATGCCGCCATCTTGGTTCTCCAATGAATCTGATTTGCCTCTAAACAGTTCTTGAGAGACCTTAAAAGTGTGGTTCTGAACTCTATTTCTTCCATTGACAATTTTGTCCTGTTTCTTTGTCTCCGCATTTTGTTATGCTTCCTTGGTGCACCCCCTAGTGGTCTTTGTTCGCAGTCTTATAGATAAATCTTGATTGTTGTAGCTAATTCCAGGGAGGGTTTGACCTCCAGGCCAAGTGGCTATGAGAATCAGCTGTGTCAGCAGTGAGAGAACTTCTGTCCTCTAGGGAGGTGCTAATCTAGCCTTTGCCTGAGGCTATCCGGCAAATGGTTCTGCGCTGGGCTTGGGCGGGGCGGGTCGCACAGGATCAACAGGGTGGGCCGGAGAGAGCAGTTATGGCGGCTCTCAGTCCTGTCCCCAGGGGCTCTGCCTCTCTGAGTCCCAGCACCCGCTGCAAAGCTCGGAGAGAAAGCTGCACTTGCTCTGACCAAAGCCAGACAGTCCCGCTTCTCCCGTTTGAGTCTGGGTCCCTAAAGACTCGCCCGGATCTGGTGCTCAGAGTCTGCGACTCCCTCCCGATTGAAAACAACAACCTCGCCCTCCGCCGCCAGCCCGCTCCGCGCACTCCGCACCTCAGAATTTGACTTCAGCACTGCGCCTCCTCTGAGTGTCCGTATGCGTTTCTCTTTCCTCCTAGTTGTAGGACTTCCACTCAGCCAGCGTTCCTGTGGTTCTGGGTGACGTCCCTTCCGTTTTTTGGTTTCACTTTTGAAGTAGTTGTTCAAAGCAGCAAACTCCGGCGTTAACCTATGCCGCCATCTTGGTTCTCCTCGAGTGTAAATTATTAAAATTATTTTTGAGAGCTACTTGACAATACCTAGAACAGTTGACTATGAATATACCCTAAGATTGAGCTACTTCCTTTTCTTGGTATCTACTCTAGAGAAATTCTCATTTCTATGCACAGGGAGACATGTAGAAAGATGTACATTGCAACACCATTTGTAATGGTGAAGAACGAAAACAGCCTAACACCTCTCTCTCTCTCTCTCTCTCTCTCTCTCTCTCTCTCTCTCTCTCACACACACACACACACACACACACACACACACACACTCTTCGAGTTATTTTCAGAACAAGTCAGTCACAGTTCTCACGGTGCTGTACCCCTAAAGCTATCTTTTAAAACAATGTCTGAACGGACATTGAAAAATGTTAACATGCTTGATTTTTCGTGGTAGGAACATACAGGTCTGTCATTTTCTGTGCTTGTCTAGATCTGTGAGATGTTCAAACGTGGAAGTAAACATGAAGATTTTAAAAAGAAACAGGATGCTTCTCTCCTTTGCTTTCTTCTTTACAAACTTCTTTGCATTCCCCACCTGAAAACCAAGTGTCTTTCTTATTAGCCTCTTGCTTGACTTCAGTCTGTGGCGTGTCTTCGGCTCTTTTCCTCCCATGGTTTGAAGTCTCTCCAGGGAACCTGTTTTGGGTTCAGGTTCTGTAGACATTGCCTTGCTCCGGGTGACCTGCTGGTTAGCACACGGAGCTCGTTGAGCCCCAGCTGTCAGTCCCTTCCCTGCTCCTTCAGTATCAGGGGCGCTTGCATGGACGATGGGAACCCCTGCATTTCATGACAGGAAGGCCTTGCAGGGCTGTTTTCTCACCGTTACTGCATCTGTCTGTCTTGGTACGGAAGATATTTATATGGAGGGAGGGATGTTTGTTTTAGCGCACGACAGATACCTGCAGTGAAGATTAGATCGGGCACTTCTGAGAGTCTCCAAAGCATGTAATAAACAATTCTTCATTTTTAAAACAAAGGCGTGGGCCACCCCCTCAGCCTGCACAGTGCTCGTAGCTGCCAGAATAAACTCCCTGCCCATGTCAAGCTCACCGCACGTGTATATACTTCGAGTTCCCTGTTTTCTTTCATCTGCTTCCTTGGTAAACAGATGGCAGACACTTCCGCTGCCTGATCTCTCCCTGACCCTCTGCACATCTAGCTCAGACGCCAACAGGCTGTGTGTCTCTGGCTATTCATAGAGGGAGGGTTACCTTCCTTCCTTCTGGAGAAACCTGGGTCTTTTCATGGGTCTGTTTGCAAAGGGCTGTTTGGAATCGGAGGTCCAAGGTAACGGAAAAAGATCTCTCTTTTTGTGGCACTTGAACAATCCGTTAAAAACTCCTCCACTGAGCCATCTCCAGTGGGTGCTGGTCTTACTGTGCCTGCTTTTGAAGTATTTTATCCTCTTGGGTTCGTGGGTGGTGTGAAGAGCCACATGACCGTTCATTGCAGAGGGTGCACTTGCCAACAGAGGAGGTGAAAGCCAGTGCAGGGAGCACGTGGCTCGGCCACTCTGCTGAGGCTGCGAGCGTCCTGGCTGGTCCTGGATTCTGACTTTGATCCAGAAACTACCGTTAGGTCAGCCTTCAGATACAGATGGGAAGCCAGGACACCTCATTCCGTAACATGTTTCCTGTGCGGGCAAGTCGTACAACCCAATTCAAGGGCTCAGAGTCCCTCTCTTATTTTTTTATTACTATTTTTAAATATATGGTTTTTCTTATTTCAGAGAGGAAGAGAGAGGGAGAGAGAGAGAAACATCAATGATGAGAGAGAGCCATTGATTGGCCACCCCCGATCGAGCCGGCAACCCGGGCATGTGCCCTTGATGGGAACCAAACTGGGGACCCTTCAGTCCGCAGGCCGACACTCTGTCCACTGAGCCAAACCAGCGAGGGCTCAGATTCCCTCTTTTAAATGGTGATAATAAGACTTAACAACAAAGTTCTGAAACGTGTGTCCCCCCTGATAGGGATGTTATGCGAGTCAAGTAGAAGAATAGATAAGACATTTTGAAAAAAAAAAATTTAAAGCACTCCATGATTAGCAGGTAGGTTTTGTTTCTTCTTCTAGATGCCCTAGGGTACACTGGCTTAGAACCGGTTTTTACCAGTGTTATTACTAGAACCCTCTTTTCCCCAGAGCCTTCCCCCTTCTCCTGTCATTGCACCTCTTACCCCATTTGTCTGGCTTAGGACAAAGCAGAGTGACCTTAAACTGAGGCACAGAATGAACTGCAAACTGCTGGGCAGTCTCACCCAATGGAGCATGGTGATGACTGTGGCTCTGAATATGCCCTTGACCCATGATCCCATTCCTCACTCAGGCACCGGTGAGAGAGCAGGTGTCAGCAACCCTTGGTCAGTAATAGAAACGCATAGCCTGACTGGTGTGGCTCAGTGGTTGAGTGCCAACCTATGAACCAGGAGGTCACGGTTCGATTCTTGGTCAGGACACATGCCTGGGTTGCGGACTCAATCCCCAGTAAGGGACGTGCAGGAGGCAGCCGATCAATGATTATCTCTCATCATTGATGTTTCTATCTCTCTTTCCCTCTCCCTTCCGCTCTGAAATCAATATAAATATATTTTTAAAAAGTAATAGAAATGCGTAGATGTACTAGAAGTTACAGGAAACTTTTATTTTTATTTTTAAATATATTTTATTGGTTTTTTACAGAGAGGAAGGGAGAGGGAGAGAGAGTTAGAAACATCGATGAGAGAGAAACATCGATCAGCTGCCTCCTGCACACCCACTACTGGGGATGTGCCCACAACCAAGGTACATGCCCTTGACTGGAATTGAACCCGGAACCCTTCAGTCCGCAGGCCAACACTCTATCCACTGAGCCAAACCGGTCAGGGCTACTACAGGAAACTTTTAAATGCATAGCAACAGGGACACTGGGATTTAACGATCAAAAATTTTTACAATATGATCTCACAGAACACACCCATTTTATACTATAAAAGCTTTGGTTTCAACAAGCCATGTCATGAAAGTGTCATAAAAGGGGCCACAAAGTCAGCAAGGCCAGGCATATAATAACAGGCCAGCAAGTTTAGATATGAGGGTGTTCTTGGCTTTATTGGAAGTCACATTCTCAACAGAGCCCTGACTCTGCTTTAGGTCAAATGAAGTCATATTTGGGTTGGGTTAGCCCTTGTTGAAATCACTTAGGTAAGGTCTAATTTGTTGAACCAAACCCTGCAACCAGTTCAATTCACAGGAGAATGTGTAATTATATGACTTTTATCCCAGGACCCAACAGAAATGTTTTGGTAGCTGTAGTGGGGCTTGAAAGGGAATATGAGGCTGACATGGACAATGCTTCTAGCGATCTCACCAGAAGAAACAGAAATAGAAAACATTTGTGCAAGTCTGGTCTCGGTTACTTGCATAATCCATCACACCAGTTAATACGCTGGATTCTCAAATGAGCAAACGTGTTTTCAAATATTGAAGCTTAATTTTTACCAAAAGGGTGATCTAGTGAGCAGAGGGCGAACCATAGTTGTGTATCTTCTGAATGAATTTTCCAAGGCGTACCATTGTTTCATATAGAACGGTTGCATGCCTGCCCGATTTCCACTTATCTGTAGTAATTACTGCAGCATACATCGACAACATACATTCCCAGCTAATGCAGGCTCCTTTTTTTTTTTTTTTTTTTAATCCTCACTGAAGATATTTTTTCCATTGATTTTAGGGAGAAAGGGAGGGAGAAGAGAGAGAAAGAAACACTGATTGGTTGCCTCCTGCATGTGCCCTGGCTGGTGCTGGGGATCGAACCTGCAACCCAGGTACATGTCCTGACTGGAAATCGAACCTGTGACCTTCCGGGGCACAGGACGATGCTCTAACCCACTAAGCCACACCAGCCTGGCCAGACTCCTCTTTTTATCTACTTAAAAGTTAGTCCATCCCGTCATAAAGCCTATTTGCCAGACCTCCTAACAAATAGACTGGTTGGAGATCAGCTCTTGCTGTGTCCCCTGCCTGCCACCTGTTTTGGGTGTTAGTGTGTCATGAAGTGCTTGAAAGCACGAGTCTGGACGAGCAGAGGGCTGAGCTGTCAGAAAATAGAATAATCTCCTTGGCCTAATCCAGGGTTGTGAGGTGGCTTGTATCATCGGGTCATCTCACAGGAAGGATGAGTAAGATTCATCATGAATCCATGAATCTCTGGAAACTAAAACGCAGGCTAGTTTCAGGAGAAACCTCAAAGGCAGCATGCAGACTTTGGCTGCCACTGTCATGGCGCAGAGGCTGGATGTTTGTGGGGGAGACCGTGCACGCAGTTCGGTTTGGCCAGCTTCTGCTGAGCACCTAGTTTGTTGCTGCTCTAGGGACAGCGGGAGTGAGACCCGGGCTTGGTCCAGAGAGCTCTCAGGCTGGGAGGGAAGGTGTCACAGGAGTGTCTGCTGATGGCACTGATGGCTCTGCACGGAGCACTGGCTGTGCATGGCCAAGCCTCGTGCCTGCCCGGGCTGTGTGGACTTGCATTACCTTGAATTCTCTTATCAATTCTCTAAGCTGAGTATTACTATCTCCGATGTTCAGATGGGGAAGCAATTTTCCCCCTGCGTGTTACTGTACTGCCTCTGAGCACAGCATGTGAAAGGCCTTGCCAAGGACGTAGAGTGGGGAAGAGCTCAGCTTGATGGGGTCTAAGGGAAATTTTGTAATTTATTTGAGCCACAGTTTCTCATCTACAAAACAGAACTAACAGTGTCTACTTAGACCTCACTGTCAGCATCCTCAGAAAGGCCTTACCTGAGCACCCTAAGGACTTTTATTCCCATCTTCCCAGTCACTTGGTCCCATCACCCTGTTTTAATTTTGTTGTCACCATCTGAAATGATCTTACTGTGTCATTTGTGTTCATGACCACTGTTGGCCTTCTACTTGAAGGCAGGGACTGGGCCTTTCACAGTTACCCTCCCGTCCCCACACGTTGGTTCCTGGCACATAGTAGGCATTCAGTAAGTATTACATGAATGGGAAGTGTGTAGGCCACAGTGAATGGAGATAGAAAGAAGAAAATGACCGTACCTATGTTCAATGTCCTTGTGAAAAATTCCAGAAAGAAAACAAATCATTGAAAGCTTTGAGCTATGCAGTACGGGTAGGTAGAATGGTTCAGATCGGTGTTTTTCAGCCATTACTGAAGGCTTGAAAGTAAATTCAGTTCCATCATCTAGTGCATGATGGGCCATCCTTGACCGGCGCTGACCTTCCCTAGCAGGAGAGCGAGGCCAACAGGACACAGACTCAGAAAATGGGATCTCGCGTGCATGGGCCTGGGGGAGATGCTGAGGGAAGCGTGTAAGTGGAACTCGCCTGAGTAGGTGTCTGGCCTTCGATCTCCCAAGCGTGAGCCTCAGAGGGTGTGCTGTCTTGCTGTGTCTCCCAGAGGCCCCTGCGGCCACACTGACTTGCTTACTGTTGCCCTGGTTGCAGGACTCGGAGAAGCGCACTCCGCTGCACGTGGCCGCATTCCTGGGAGATGCCGAGATCATCGAGCTCCTGATTCTTTCAGGTAAATGCCAGCCGTGCGTACAGCCACCCGCAGATAACGCCAGCAACCCGCTAATTACAGTGACCACCTGAAGGACCGCAAACAGTTTCCTTATGGGGCTCATGGAAGTTTATTTGATCAGCGATTTTGTCACTAAATGTGTAAAAAGTGCAAGAAGTTGTTCTTTTTTAAAATATATATATATTTTTTTATTGATTTCAGAGAGGTAGGGAGGAGAGAGAGATAGAAACATCAGTGATGAGAGAGAATCATTGATTGGCTGCCTCCTGCATGCCTCCTTAATGGGAATTGAGCCTGAAACCTGGGCATGTGCCCTTGACTGTAATTGAACCCAGGACCCTTCAGTCCACAGGCTGACACTCTGTCCACTGAGCCAGACCGGCTCGGGTGCAAGAAGTTGTTCTTATTGAAAAATGACATCTCCAGCAAAACTTATGTGTGGTTTGAAAATCTGATTCCTGACTGTCTATCGGGCCCAGCATGGTAGGTGAGGCCAGCGTATTCGGATGTCTTTAGAAAAGAACAAACAGGCAGACTGGTTCCTCAGAGACTATATGAACAGACAAATGTGTGTATATGTACATAGATCTGAATTGCACTGCAAAACAATGCTTTGTTCTGTTTATGGACCTATGACTATGGCCGTGTAATAAAAATATAAAAACACGCAAGGAAAGGAAACATTAATTTCTGGACAGTGGTTACTTACTTCTGAGGAGGTAGGCTGAGTGAGGGGTGTTTTCAGGGAAGGGCGTAAAAGAGGCTACAACTCTGGAAAGTGTTCTATTTTGTAAAAATTGGAAGCAAATTTGGCAAATGTGTTAAATCTGATTTGCATGTGCACTGGTCTTTGCGATATTCTCTTTATTTTTCTATGGATTTTAAGTCTTTGGTCTGAGTTAAAAACGCCAAGGCTTTCATTTTTGGAAACCTGTGTGCTTGGTACCTCCCACTGAGCAGGTTTCTGAAATCAGTATGTGCTCTCCGCCTTGAGCGTTTGCCAGACAAGGGCCGGGAATGAGTCTGAGCACGTGCATGCGTCCTGGGGTGGATCACGTGCAATCCGCTGCCTTTCCTCCTCCCTTCTGTTGGGGAGGTTAAAACTTGGAATATGCAAAGGCCTGCACTGAGGCTCAGCCTTTGTTTGCTGTAGCAAAGGGAACTGTCGAACCCAAAGTGAGCTGATGCAGGTGTTTAAGCAGATGTGGAGGGCATTGTGGAAAGGAAACAGAATTGTGCTGGGATCCCTGGCCGGTTTAGCTCAGTGGTTAGAGCGTCGGCCTGTGGACTGAAGGGTCGCAGGTTAGATTCCAGCCAAGGGCACGTACCTTGGTTGCAGGCTCCATCTCCAGCCCTGGTAGAGGCACATGTGGGAGGCAACCAATTGATGTGTCTCTGTCACATCAATGTGTCTCTCTCTCTCTCTCTCTCTCTCTCTCTCTCTCTCTCTCTCACTTTCCTTCACCCTTCCTTCCACTCTTTCTGAAAATCATTGGAAAAAATACCCTTGGGAGAGGATTAATAAACAACCCAACAAAAACAACAATTGTGCTGGGACACACAAGGAAGGTTACATTGGCTCCTTGTGCTGTGTCCCCTTCAAGGTGGGCTTTCCAGGACACAAGTGCTCTGTGCCTTAGACCTGCGGCCGGCGCTCCTGGCCGTTGCCTGGCGCTTGGTGGGAGTCTGTGTGGCGTCCTTGTGTTCCTGAGAGCAGGCCTCCTCTGACGGTTCCAAGATGTTCCAGGGCCGGAGGCCAAACAAACACGCATTGTTCAGTGTTGGCGCGGACCAAGGCTCCGAGCCAGCGCGCACCTGGCCGGCTGCCCCGGCGATAGAGACTTGGCCCATGGAAAATTGTAGGCGGAAACCGGTGGGGTGTAAAGTAAAGAACTTTGTGGTATGACACCTACTGGTCCCGACTGGCTGTCCTCACCACCCAAATGTATGAAGAGACACCTCAGAGTCTCAGAAAAATATTAGGTTCATGAATGTGCGAATTCAGAACTTTGTCTTGGACCCCAAGCTTGGTTTTTGTCTGTTTTCCACACCTGAAAGAGAAGGTTTTATTTCTGCAGCATGAAGTTGACCCTCTGTTTTCCTTAGGTGCCTCTACATGGCATGGAGTCCACCAGCCGCTCTTTTTTTAAAATATGTTTTTATTGATTTCAGAGAGGAAGGGAGAGGGAGAGATAGAAACATCAATGATGAGAGAGAATCATTGATCAGTTGCCTCCTGCATGCCCCACGCTGGGGATCAAGCCCGAAACCCAGGCATGTGCCCTTGACTGGAATCAAACCCAGGACTCTTCAGTCCTCAGGCTGACGCTCTACCCACTGAGCCAAACGAGCTCAGGTTAGGGCCAGCCACTCTTAAATGTGGCTCACTCAGTGGAGCCTGGAGAATATATCTTGTTCTGTACACCTCTTTGTCTTGGAATTCTGAGCTGTTAACCTCTCCAGTATAATTTTGGGTGGCACATGACATGGAATTTCTCCTCCCCCATTAAATTAGAAAGATTAAGGGCCCGAGAGAGCATTGGGAAGGTTCTTGATAAATTTTACTCAACTGTGGAAGCTTTAGGTAAACGCTTGGAATTCACATGGCTTTAGTTTTCCCTTAGGAGTCCCGTATCCAGTTGTATATTATGTTCCTGAAGAAATGGCACTGTAAGAGCAGGACGATTTCATCTCTGAGCTTTCATCTGGCAGCTGATCCTTTAGGGCAGCGGTTCTCAACCTGTGGGTCGCGACCCCTTTGGTGGTCGAACGACCCTTTCACAGGGGTCGCCTAAGACCATCCTGCATGTCAGATATTTACATGACAATTCATCACAGTAGCAACATCACAGTTATGAAGTAGCAACGAAAATAATTTTATGGTTGGGTCACAACATGAGGAACTGTATTTAAAGGGCCAGAAGGTTGAGAACCACTGCTTTAGGGAATCCACCCAAACTCTTCTCCAACTTCATAACGAATGAGGTGTTAATGATTCCCATGTTGGACAAATAATTTGGCTTTGCCAGAATAGCCATTACAGCTGTGTTCTCCATTGTATTAACTGCAGAGTGTAGTGTAACCCAACCCCATGAATCCCTCCCGGCATTGTCTCCTGTTAGCCAGGCGGATGGAGCCCCGAGGCCCCTGAGCAGAGAGGAATAGGCCTTGTGAAATCCTGCTTCCTGTAGCCTGAGCGGATTCTGGCGTTACCTCCCCACCTCACGCCAGCTTCTGTTTGGGAGCTGGCCTTGTCAGGCTCAAGTCAGAGGGAAGACCAAGAGCTTGCTGTGGCCCAGAGCTGCATGCATGAGACCAGCGTGAACCAGTGAGTGGGTGAGCGCTAAGGGACAAGGTTGCAGTGCAGGAAGCGGAGCGCACGGGAACACGACCCCAGTGACAGCAGCTGTAGAGAAGCTGGGATGCACACGGGTTAGCGCCCGGGGGCTGGAGGAACAACATTGAATCCTCACCCTCTGGCATGGGATGTGTGAGGTGTAAGTACGAATTCAAAATAGTGAGTTCATTTGCATGTAGGCCACCCAACAAGGGGTGTTCCGGTAAAGGGATTTCCTGTGATCTTTCAAAATGTGATCTCAACTCCCAATGCAAATTGTCTCCTGAGCCCTGGCAGGCCATTGTTTTGATGCTCTTATGCATAACAAATACTCATCCCTTAAGGTTGGACTTGGTTTTTGTGTGTGTGATTTTCCACCCCCAAGAGGTGAAGGTGATTAAACCAGGCAGTGCTGGTTTTGCCCCCAGAGGTGGTGTGATTATCAGGGGATGAGCCATTTCTGGTGGGCATGGCAACCGGCTCCAACGGCAAGTCCAAGGGGAGTGCTGAAGATGCTCTGAGCGGTTGCCACGTCCGCGGGATTATCACACACGCTTCCAAAGTCATTGCTTTGAAGGACACTGTTCCTGGGCTGTAATAAGATTTGGTCTCTGCGTGAAAAAAATCAATAGCGAGCCCATTTCATTATATCCTAATCATGTTTCATATGATTTCTGGTCTATACTTGTTTGTGTCTGTAATTAAAAGCCAAACTGGGGATACATCAGCCTTAAGAATCAGTTATCCTCTTTGACCTCTAAGCGTTTTCAGTCCCTCGTGTACCTTTGGTCTTTGTTCTACTCTTTCCTAGACGACAGGGCTAAGAGAACAGACATGTCGCCTCTGGAAAAGACGCTCAGAGCTCCCGTTACTCCTGCTCTCTGTGAACATACAACCAGGGGGTACTAGGGGTGAGACGAAAAGCACACTTAACTCGCAATCAGGGTTCATGCCTGACAACTGTGAGCTGGGTCTCTGTTTCTGAAGAATCAGGAGAGCCTACCATTTAAAGAATAATCACTCAAGCTTCAGATGTCCTTGGGCACACCGCATCTGCCTTTAAATCACTCGGCATGCAGGCCCCGTGTCCTTCGGTGCACCATGGCGCCTGACGGGCAGGTAAATAACAGGGAGCGTCCTTTAGAAAAACCAGTTATAAATACTCAACCATCTACGTCTCCCGCTGACGTGTAAACAAGGCTGGATGTGTTCCGGAAAGAGGCCGAGGAAGCCAGTGGCAGGGATGACACTGATGAAATACTGCCTGGTCCCCGTTCAGATAACTCTGCTTTTGTCTTACTAATTCCGTTGCTGGGGAGGGGAGCTTTCCTGGAGGACGAGTGGAGGGACAGGGGACTCAGCGGTGACCGTGAGAAGCCCCTTCCCAGCTCTGTGATGAGCTTTCAGTACCTGGAGCCGCAGGGAAGCAGTGCCGGGGTGTGTTACACATGAGGGGGTGAGGGGGGGTTCTTTATGAGCTCAGCCAGCTCATTTTTCTCCTTGAGAGGATTTTAATATTAAAAGCCACACTGGGATCTACATACAACTGAAAGTTTTCAGAATACATAAATAAAAATTATCATAACAACACAATGCAAATGTCTATAAATTATAAGGACAAACAAGAATAGAAGAATAAGGGACACAGGCAAAGCATCTGAACAGGCAGGCAATTCTTGGAGAATGAATGATGAGTGGGCAGGAGACAAGCGTTAGCAGATACCCAGCCGCACTATTAAACAGGAAAGCACCGCAACGAGATGCCGTTTTCCTCCCATCAGATTTGCAATATTTTCAATGGTTATAACTCCAAGTTATCTCCTTTAGGAACATGATATAGAGCCTTCTAATGCTGCACACACAGCCAGAGCAGCTTGTATGTCACGGGGGTGGGAAGGGAGGGAGGGAGGAGAGGGAAGGAGGAGAAGGGGGCAGGGAGAAGGAAGAGAGGGAGGTTGAAGGTAAAATTCTGACATGCGGTGGCCAAGCAGGCGGACTCAGGTCTGGGCATGTGCTACACGCAGGCACCCTGTCCTCAGGAGTGTTCTGGTTGGCTGGCTGGTGATGGAGCTACGGGGGATGAGCTGCTTAGGTTCACAAAGTGGCGATGACAGGATGGCATTTGGAGTCAACGGAAGGTTCCGGAGACAGAGCGCTGCCCTCTGCGTGGGCGTGGCTTCCCCATCACAGCGGAGGGG
Source organism: Myotis daubentonii (assembly GCF_963259705.1). Taxonomy (NCBI): domain Eukaryota; kingdom Metazoa; phylum Chordata; class Mammalia; order Chiroptera; family Vespertilionidae; genus Myotis; species Myotis daubentonii. The sequence continues at coordinate 6,806,088 of NC_081846.1, read as the reverse complement.
GCGGGGGGTGGGGGCTGCATTTGGGACCAGCACAGCGGCTGTGGAGAGAGGAGAGCATGAGAGGAACATTAAGATGCCCGCATGGAACACATCCTCAACTGGAAAGTTCCTTTTCAGTCGGACTGTTCCACCAACAGCCTCTTGCTATGTATTATCCTTATTCCCTGGCCTGAGCCGTAGGAAAATCCTGGAGGATGCTGGGTAGCAGGACCACTTTATATGGAAAGAGTGGACCTGTCATTTTTTAGACATATACTTCTTCTTCTTTTTAAAACATATATTTTTATTGATTTCAGAGAGGAAGAGAGAGGGAGAGAGAGAGAGAGAGAGAGAGAAACATCAATGATGAGAGAGTCATTGATTGGCTGCCTCCTGCACGGCCCCCACTGGGGATCAAGCCCTCAACCCTGGCATGTGCCCTTGACCAGAATCGAACCCGGGACCCTGCAGTCCACAGGTCGATGCTGTATCCACTGAGCCAAACCAGCTAGGGCGGACGTGCCATTTTTTAATCAAGGGCCACTGACCAAGAATAAAATAGTGTAAAAAAAGCAAGTTAACACCCCACCCTTCATTTTATTAAGAAACTGAAAAATGTGGAAAACAATATAATTAATACCACGTACACCAAGATTTATGAAGTCAAAGTTGCCATATTTGCATCGTATCCTTTCTTAAAGGGAATAAAACGTTGACGACACAGTTGCAGCCGGTTGGCTGTGCTTGCTCATCCTTTTCCCACCCTCCTCCCCAGAGCACCCACTCTAGAGAATGCTGGTTTCTTTAGCCGTAGTTGCTACTTTTACTTCCTGTCTGTGCATATGTAGACAACATACAGCATTATTTTTGTCAATTTGAAAACTGTATGTGACTGGGATTGTGCCATAGGTATTATTCTGCAACTTCATTTGTTCAGTGTTACCCGGTGGAACCAAACTGCTTGCCAAAGGGGCTACACCCGTCCGCACTCGCACCCTCTGTACGTAGCCTCCCTGCTGCTCCCCACTCTTGCTAACTCTTAGCATTGTCAGACTGTGTCATTTTCACCAATTTGATGGGTGTGACATGGTACGCCAATGTTGCTGTCATTTGCCTCTCCCTAATACAGTTTTTTTCAACTTCCTGAATTATTTTATTTTGCAACTAGTGAATTTTGTCATTCAAAACACTCAACTCAGTTTTTTCTTCAATTACTATTTATATTCAATATTATTCTGTATTAGCTTCAGCTGTACAGCGTAGTGGTTCAAGAATCATATACTTTACAAAGTGGTCCCCCCGATATTTAAAGTGGGAGAGAGAGGGAGAAACACCACTGAGCCACGCCGGCCGGGCCACAAGTATTCCTTCAAAGCTCCCCAGGCCTGGCTGGCATGGCTCAGTGGTTGAGCATCAACTTATGAACCAGGAGGTCACGGTTCAATTCCCGGTCAGGGCACATGCCAGGGTTATGGGCTCCATCCCCAGTGTGGGGCGTGCAGGAGGCAGCAGATCAATGATCCTCTCTCATCATGGATGTTTCTGTCTCTCCCCTCTCCCTTCTTCTCTGAAATCAATAAAAATATATTTAAAAAGTTTTTAAAGTATACATGTGCCTGGCCCCATCTCAAACCAATGAAATTAGTCTGGGGGGGTGGGAGGACAGGAGTCTGTCTCTTGGTTTTAGGGATTATTATATTCTTGTTTTCTATAATTAATATCGTTAATGGTATTTGTCCTTCAGTTAAACAGAAAGAGATTGTGTACGCTCTATGATTTGTTATTTCCTTTTAGCTGGTATCTTAAACTAAATTTCTAGCTCATCATCTCCTGGTGCCTTTTAAAAAAACACACGTAAAAAAAACAAGGTTCTATTTTTTAAGCTGTCAGCTGGCCTTGGCCTCACAGCGATGAGCCAGCCCTGCTTCCACTTGCCTCCTGTCCCCGAGGCACCGCCCCACCTCCCCTCCCCTGCCTGCCTTGCTCGCTTCCTCACTCTTCTTCCTCACCAACTTCCTTCCTTGTTGTCCTAAGGCCAAAAGAGTCTCATCATACTGCATCACAGACGATGGCATTTTCTCTTGCTCCTCCTCTTTAGTAACCCTTTTAACAAAACTTTCCATCTCCGACCAGAAGACTGGTCAAAACCCTGAAGCCCCCTGAAAAGGGAGCTCAGATGGGGTTGTTTTATTTTATAATTTCCTTTTAAAAATATATATTTTTTGTTATTGATTTCAGAGAGGAAAAGAGGGAGAGAGAGAAAGATTAATGATAAGAGCGAATCATTGATCGGCTGCCTGCTGCACGCCCCCCACTGGAGATCGAGCCCACAACCTGGGCACGTGCCCTGACCAGGAATCGAACCGAGGCCTCCTGGTTCATAGCTCAACACTCAACCACTGAGCCACGCAGATCGGGCAGATGGGGTGTTTTATCCGGTCAGCTGTAGACCTGGAGGAAGCCTGTCTGTCCCCCCGCAGTGTGAGGGAGCCATGCGCAGCCCACACAGGCTTCCTGTTGGTCTGCCCCAGCGCTCCATGGGGGCTGCCTTATTCCCACCGAAATGCCTGGCTAGTCCCAGAGACAGAAAGGGGACTCCTGGATGAAGGAGATTTCTGCTGATCCTCTCAGCCCAGACGAAATCCCTTCAGAACTCAGCTTCGCCCGACGTGTTTGGAAGCTGACTGGCCCTCGTGGACACTAGTTGGAAGGCTCCTTGTCGTTGACCGTTTGCCAAGAGAGTGTTGTGTGCCCTGTGCGATAAATATACTTAATGACTAAATAGAAAATACTTTATCTGGTTATGTATTTTATATCCAGGAATATACATTCTATTCAGGAACACACACACTGGAAAAGTCCTTCATTCCTCAGAACACACATGTCCACAGCCCTGGAGAACCTGTCTTCTCACCACTGTGTCTCCTGCGCAGTGAGGTGCCGTATTTCCCGCCCAGTCTTTACCAGTTCTCAGACGTTCTCAGTTCTTGATCTCGCTCCTCGGCAGCCCTGGGGGTCTCCTCCTGTGCAGTTGCCCGAAAGCACGGGGCTGATACAGGGGAAAACAAAACGCAGCTTGGTGACTGTGCCGGGCAAATGAGAGCGCAAGATACAGCCTCTGACGTGACCTCAGGCCCCCATCCTCGCCCCCCCCCCCCCCCCCCCCCCCGCTGCATCATGCCTCCAACCTGTGCTGTTTGGTTCCAGGAGCTCGTGTGAATGCCAAGGACAACATGTGGCTGACCCCGCTGCACCGAGCCGTGGCCTCCAGGAGTGAGGTGAGTGGCTGGCTGATGTGATCTACCACCTTCAGTCCCTGGAGAGAGAAACATTCTCTGCTGAAGTAGGGATTCTCACTGGTGAGCTAAAGGCTTCTGCTTCTCATGCAAGAGGGTTACTTACCAGCAATGAACAGCTGTTGATTTGAGTGCCAGCTGCATGGCAGGCACAGGGCTGGGAGTGACTGGGGTGGTCCGGGGTGGGCCCCATGGTCCTTGACTTCAGTGAGCTCTCAGTCTGGAGGGGGAGGCACGCAGGTAAGTGGATCAGTATGACATCAGAACCGAATGGAGGAGGAAGCAAAGAACTGCTTGAATAGAGAACGTCTTCCAAGAAGACACATGTCCACAGCCCTGGAGAACCTGTCTTCTCACCACTGTGTCTCCTGCCCAATGAGGTGCCATATTTCCAACCCAGTCTTTCCCACTTCTCCGACATTCTGCAAAGCAACAGGTTACGCAAAGAAAATATGTATTTGAGTGTGTTTGTGTCGGGGGGGGGGGGGCTATATTCTTAAATAGGCAATACTTCTAAAAATATTTTAGCACAGATCATTTTGGTCTGTTTTTGTAAATAAAGTTTTATTGAAACAGCCTCATTCCCTTGAGTTGGGAGTGTCCCTACTCATCCTCAAAGGACTGGCTCAGCCAGGCATCTCTTCTTGGAAGACGTTCTCTATTCAAGCAGTTCTTTGCTTCCTCCTCCATTCGGTTCTGATGTCATACTGATCCACTTACCTGCGTGCCTCCCCGTCCAGACTGAGAGCTCACTGAAGTCAAGGACCATGGGGCCCACCCCGGACCGCCCCAGTCACCCCCAGCCCTGTGCAATGTGAAATGCATTTCTAAATTTTTCTTTAAAAGAAGTACCTCTTGAAGATAATATCTCATTCCCCTAGTCTTACTCAAAAAACAAACATATTTTGTGACTTTTAGAAAACAAATTTCTATTGATTTCACTGGTCTTATCTCCAAAAAGTATGAATTTGTGAAATGTTCTTGTCTATTTTGTTTTGTCAGTCTATCCTCAATTTACATACTACTTAATGCAGAGCAAGAATTAGTACCAGTGCAATAAAATAACGCACAAGGCAAAGGTATTCAAGTGACAGTAGGTCTTGTTATTTTGCTCTGAATGTGTGAAAAGCATCCTGTACCAGCAGTTTTTACACCATTTCTTGGAGATGATTATCTTCAATCTTTTTGGCCATATATCTGCAAAACTTTCCCAGCATGCATCTTCAAAATGTGCATCTCATTTATTTATAAATTATATACTGAACTGCTGTCATATTTCCAGGCAGCATAGACTTAGGGGGAGGCTCCTCATTTATCAGATCTCCCATGACCCAGGGAGATAATAGGCTTCTGAAGGCTTTCCTGTTTTGGCCAAGCTCCTGTCAGATCTGATGAAATCTGTCATTACTTTACCTTGTAATGTAGGCGATAGTAAGCTTTACCCAGAGTGGAAGTGTCAGCTCCGTAGCTTCCACATTGTTCATGCGGGTTCCTTGAGTACACCTGGCTTCGTTTGGGATGCTCTTCGTTTAAGGGCACATCTCACAACCTGTAAATGGACGTGGCAGGCCCTTCTCTGTGCCTTTGGGTGCACTCCCAGCGAATGAAAGGAGCCGGGGCCACCCCACCCCCTCAGGACTGTGGAAGCCCCCCTCTTCCCTGAGGGCATCCCCAATACTGTGAGGCCAGATCTTCTGCAGAGCTGACTGAGGGCACAGCGCCAACCCAGAAGTTAAATGCCAGCTGAAATGCTTTCCTTTTTAAAGAAAAATACAAGTGAAGGTTCCAATAGTTCCTTCCCACATCACAACGAATTAGTTGCCTGTGCGTCTACTTAAACCTCCATATTTATGAGAACAAAGCTGATTTAAAAAAAATACCATTATTTAAATTTAAATTTTAATGCTTTATTGTGATTGAGCTTCTCTTTTGCTTATTTTTTGTGCACTCGGCTAGTTTTTAGGATAGAACCTACCAGGGTAATATTTCTCTCAACCTTCCATAGTTCTAGCCATGTTTCGCACAGCACAGTATGTGAGCATAATGGGTACACATGTTTTGCTCTGAAATGGGCTCAAGGACTATTTAGCAATCATTATTTTATTGTCTGCCTTGCTGAGGATGGGTGGCAGATATATTTCCTCCCCTTTTTGGTAATCTTAACAAAGTGCTTGCTTGGCCCTGTCAGCTTATTGCCCTTTATTTATAACATCTAAGTGGAGTTACACCACTTCTTTAAACTAGATTCTCTAATCTGCAAAGTTAATTTCTTTTACCAGCTCTCATTCTACTCAGTTAGCCATTCCCTTCCACATGTACTGATTTATGGAACATTCTTTTTATTTTGTCATTTATGTCCCTGATGAAAGTATTAATCTGGAGAGTTCGAATTGTCTTCTATCGGGGGCACTTTTATGTACTTGCATGATAACGTAGCCTGGTCACTCCAGGCCTGTGGGGATGAGGGTGGGCAGAGGTGGGCCCTTGGCCCATGAAGATGGCAGGAGTATGGGACTGATGGCTTTCACTGGCTCATGGATGACACATTGATAAGATGTCCATACAGGAGCTCCATTAACTGCCCCAAGGATGTCTCTGGAAATAAAGAGAAGCAACCACAGCCCATCGCCTTCCCAGCGAAGCTGCATCATTCACTTGATTCAGCAGAGGCGTCGCAGTCCTGGCTGCGTAACCAGGTCCCCAGGGAGGTCACAGAGAGCCCGAGGCCGGCTAGACCCTCGGGGGGGGGGGGGACCAGGCATCTATTTTTAAGGCCTCCCCAGGCGGTTTCATGCACAACAAGGTACAGGTGTAGTTCAAGAGGCAAACAAGCTGCCGAGGTCAATAGAAGGAAAGTGAAAGGTGGGAGGCTCAGGAAAGGTGAAGGGACTCAATAGTAGAAGAGAAACCACCCCTTTGTCACATGGAAGAGGCTGGAAAAACACTTGTGTAGCTTCAGGTTGAGATGGTAACAGACATCCACTGCTTATCGATCACAGAGTGGGGATTACGATGTTGGCCGAGAGCACTGAAGATTTATAAATCGATCCAAGAATGTCTGAAGGGCTTGGAGGCCTTGGGCTTTGGAAGGGGGAGACTGATAGACAAACACCTCCAACTTCAGATGATCTTGGAGGGCCTTTTGGCCAAAGGATATGTCACCCAGATGTGCACACTTGCACATGCGTGCCCTCATTTGGCCAAAAACACCTGCTACCTTATAAGGAAACCTTATACTCAGAAGGTTTATTTGGTGTTGGAGCTGTGCCAGGGCCCTTGGCTAACAGACGTACAGGGAGTCTGTTTTGATCTGCGCCACTCTGGATCTTTATCTCGCATTCGCTTTGCTTGTCACAGGAGAACATCCCTCTGAAGCCAGCCGCGAGGGCAGGAGCCGCCCCTCTCTGTAGCCCGGGGTCTGGTGAAACCGTTCACACCCAAGGAGTATTGATCGGGCATCTGTCCGTGACCCCTGCGCACTCTGCTTTGCTTGTAGGAGGCAGTGCAAGTGTTGATTAAGCACTCGGCTGATGTCAACGCGAGGGACAAGAACTGGCAGACCCCGCTGCACGTCGCCGCCGCCAACAAGGCTGTGAGGTGTGCAGAAGTGATCATTCCCCTGCTGAGCAGCGTCAACGTGTCTGACCGCGGCGGCCGCACGGCCCTGCACCACGCCGCTCTCAACGGCCACGTGGAGGTGGGCGCCCTCTCCCCTGGGAGCAAGGGTCCTCCCTCCCGCTCTCTCAGCCCAGATGGAACCATCTGCCACCTGTGTCCTCTCTCTCTCTCCACAGTGGAACCTAGTATTACTGCTGAGACCTTTACGGAATGTGGTCATAATATTTGTACACAAAACCACAGGCATTTATATCCATTTTTATTTACCTATTTTTAAGTATATTTTTATTGATTTCAGAGAGGAAGGGAGAGAGAGATAGAAACATCAATGATAAGAGAAGATCATTGATCAGCTGCCTCCTGCATGCCCCACACTGGGGATTGGGCATGTGTCTTGACTGGGAATGGAACTGTGACCTCCTGGTTCATAGGTCAACGCTCAACCACTGAGGCACGCTGGCCAGGCTATATCCATTTTTAAATTTGGAGCCACAGCGAATTGAAAAAGTAGCCGTCACCTGAGTTTTTTTCTCCTGATACACATGCTGCCGGGTTTGAACTCTGCTTGAACTCTTATCTCTGACCTGCCTGGCCTTCCACTTGGCGCAGTTCCCCTGCAGGCGGCGAGGGGCCCTCCCCCGTCCACAGTGCACACGGGACCTCACTCTTGGCTTATCTTGCAGATGGTCAACCTACTCCTGGCCAAAGGGGCGAACATCAATGCCTTTGACAAGAAGGACCGGCGGGCCCTGCACTGGGCAGCGTACATGGGTAAGTGGTCCGTGGATGGAAGGCAAGTGCATGTGACCTTCATGAGGGAAGCCAGGGGTCTCTCACTGACCACACAGGTTCTTTCTCAGGCAAGTCTGACCTCTTTTTCCGCTTGGGATTCAGCTGGATTGAGATTTGGTCTGTTTTCCTGGCAGGCGTCGAACACTCGAGTTGGGCAGTTGCTTTGCCAGAGATTTATTTCTCCCACAGGGAGGAGGAGGCATGCATCATGGCCTGGACCCCACTGAGTGCACTTCAGTCTGCATTGGAAAGCTGCACAAATGGTGCTTCTTTTAACTTGTTGTGGAAGCAAGATAAGGTGTTTACAGAGAAAGCGGCCTGGCTAGCAAAGCAAGGATGTAAATGCCATTTGTCTTTTTATTTATAAATATTTTTGAAAGATCCAGAACCAGAAAGGAAGGATGGATAGACCATCCCGCCCCCGCCGGCTGCTGTGTAGGTTGAGGTGGCTGGAGTCACTGTGGATTGTCCTGTTTCTCCATGTCCCGCGAAGCTGGGGCTTGTAGTCCTCGCTTCTGCCAGCTCGGCCGGGGAGGTGGGGCGGGGGAGAAGGTACATTTCTCTGTTTTTCCTTTTCACTTCTGTTGGCCCAAATACCACTGACAAAAGATAGACCAAGAATAGAGTTTATTCTCGGTGTGGTCCTGTGGGAAATGGAGGTCCTTCCCTTGTGTTTCTGATTGGAGAACATCCTGCAATTAGAAAGCAGACAAGATTCTATTGGCACCAAGTTCTAACCCACTTGAAGGCCCACCCCCAAGAGACGATGTTGGTAAATTATGGGAGAGCTACACAACGGACACTGCGCAGTAACGGCGGTGATGACGCTGTTGTATTTATTAACATAGGAGGGTCCTCTGATGTGCCAACTGAAAACAGATCACAACACAGTGTGAATACTATGACCCCATTAAAAAAATCTGAAATGTTCATTGATTATCTCCAGGGATTAGTGATTGTAGGTGATTTTGGTTTCCTTTTAATACTACTTGGCTTTTCTGAATCTTCTTAAGCATACAGGCCTTTTATCTCGTAAAAAAAACAGCAACATTAATTGTGGGGAGAAAAGAAGGTGGGTTGGAGCAGGGATGAAATAAAAGATGTGCTTTTGGGTCTGAATGAGTCTCTGGGCCTGGACACCAGAACCCTAAGACGTTGTGAGCCTGTCATGTGCAGATGAGGTGAGCTGAGTTGGCTGAGCGGATTGGATGGCCCTGTGGGGCTGGAGCCGGTGGGCGTTTGCCAGGCCGACCTTCAGGCAGAGCACACAGTCGGCTGGTGTGGGATGGCACTCAGACACCCGGGCCTTCCAGTCTGTTCCTTGCTGATGTGCAGCTAGAGCATGTGTGTAGAATTGCTTTGAGGAAGTAAAGTCGTCATTATGTGTGTCATCAGGATTCAAATAGGAAAATACATAGTTGATGATCTGTAGGAAATAAAGGACAAACCAGGACGAAAGACAGCACCACTAGTCTTTCTATATACAAGTCCTGGGGAAAAAGAGTCAGATATTAATAAAACAAGCCATGACCAAACTCTCTCTCTTTCTCTTTCTCTTTCTCTCTCTCTCTCTCTCTCTCTCTCTCTCTCTCTCTCTCTCTCTCACACACACACACACACACACACATCTCTTTCTCTGCCACACTCAGGCACACACCTCTCTCTCTCATACACCCCTCTCTTTTCACACACACACACACACACACACACACACACACACACACATTTTAGATGAGACAGTACTCATCTACCCTTCAGTTATCAACCATGTTTACAGCGATGACCCCGAAACATCGAACCATCTTCAGCCACAAAATAAAGGTCAAAAGCATTTAACATATTATATGTAGTGACATAGGGAACAGAGAGAAATATTCTAGATAATATGCCAACAGGGGTTGAAACTAGGATTTTCTGTTTAGCCAATAATTCACGAGAATACTTTTAAGTGAAACCATATGAAATTGCTATTTCTGTGCCACCCCCAAACACACACACACACACACACACACACACACACACACACACACAAATGGTCAAACAGCAGCAATTTCATATAATTTTAAAGTTAATCTGGAGTCATCCTGATTAATTGATTTTTTTCTTTCATTAGTTTTTTTTCAAACCAAATTGCCACTGTTGGGCCTTTCAGTGAGGCATGGCAATTGGTTTCAAAAGCATTGCTTTCATTTTAACATAATGCTTGAAGGTTGTGATACTAACACGTTACAGGACCTTGTTCTTACTTAGTATTTATTGACGAACAGGCATCTCTCCTACTAGATCTTGCAGAAAAGGCTCCCATAGGAATCATCTATTTCTCCCCACCCCAGCATTTACATAAAGCCGGACACATAGTAGGTGCTCTCTAAATATTTGTTAAGTATTTCCATGAACCAGCTTTTTATAAAGAGCTCAGCCAAATGCTGACGGCGATGAGAGCTCACAGGGGCCACTGAGGGCACGAGTCCTCACGTCGTCCCGTAAAGCTTAACGGTGTCTCTGCTGCTTGCTCTGTGAAGGCCACCTGGACGTGGTGGCGCTGCTCATGGACCACGGCGCGGAAGCGACCTGCAAGGACAAGAAGGGCTACACCCCCCTGCACGCCGCAGCCTCCAACGGACAGATCCACGTTGTCAAACATCTCCTCAATCTGGGGGTGGAGGTGAGCCACCCCCATGCACCACCCCGCGTGTATTTGGGGGCTTTCTGTTGTTCTGAAGTGAAATCCTCTGGATTTGTGGGTTTTCTTTTCTGAAATTAAACCCTGCTTGCATTTTATTTTTATTTATTCATTTATGAGAGAGAAAAAGGAAAGTGGGAGGAGGGGCTGGAGAAGGAAGGAGGAGAGAGAGAAAAATCATCAAAACATTGATTGGTTATTCTACCCATTTATCTATGCACTAGAGGCCCAGTGCACGAAATTTGTGCACTGGGGGGGGGCGGGTGGGTGGGGGAACCCCTCAGCCTGGATTGCCAGAGGGCACAGGCCTGGATGCGGGAGGTTGGCCAGCTGGGGTGGGACTGTGGGAGGGCTCCAGAGTGTGTCCGGCCCGTCTCGCTCAGTCCTGATCAGCCAGACCCCAGCAACAAGCTAACCTACTGGTCAGAGCATCTTCCTCCTGGTGGTCACATCAGCACACATCATAGCAACTGGTCAAACGGTCGACTGTCTGCCCCCTGGTGGTCAGTGCATGTCATAGTGAGCGGTTGAGTGCCTTTAGCATATCATTCGCATATTATGCTTTGATTGGTTGAATGGCCTACCAGATGACCGGACACTTAGCATATTAGGCTTTTATTATTTAGGATTGGTTAATCCTTGTATGTGCCCTGACGGGGGATGGAACCCACAACTTTGGCGTATCAGGAAAATGCTCTAATCAACTGAGCTACCCGTCCAGGACTGTATCCTGTTTCCATTTTAATTCAAGAGGAAAAATACCCTTCTTACTAGTACCCTGTCTTTGAGTTTCAATGGGCAACTAACTGATGGAGGGCGATGGGGGCATCTAATTACCGAAAAACCAGAAACAGACTAACTTTCTGTGTCACAATAGATAGTGAAATAGTTTTATATGTATAAAATACACATTAACCAGTCAATTTTAAAGACTGGCTAGGACTCCCCATCCCACCTTCAGAATCTGGCCTTCTACCTGGTGGCTTATGAGCAGAAATGAGGGAGTGGCAGGGACAGCAGCAGAAGGGTTCAGTGCTGAGCTGAAGAGGTCAGCCCAGCCCCTGCAGGTAGCAGAGCAGGGAAGGAAAACCAGGTTGCAAAACTGAGACCCTGAGGGTGAAACCCAGCAATCGGGGCAGGAAGACAGAGCCATGGCCTAACCCAGGCCAGCTTCATGGTCCTGCTATAGGATGCGGCCTTGTGAGGTGTCAGGCGGCAGCCACACCCAGGGTGGCTTCTGAGCCCGACTTCTGAGCTCCAGCTCCACAGCACCTCCCTGTGCACCTCCCACTCCTTTGCTTCGGGTTCACTGTGAGTTTCAGACTTCTTTCTCCTTCTTTTTAAAAATACTATTATTGATTTCAGAGAGGAAGGAGAGGGAGAGAGAGAGATAGAAACATCAGTGATGAGAGAGAATCATTGATTAGCTACCTTCTACACACCCCATATTAGTGATCGAACCCACAACCCGGGCATGTGCCCTGACTGGGAATCGAACCGTGACCTCCTGGTTCATAGGTTGACTCTCAACCCCTGAGCCACGCCAGCCAGCCAGGCTTCTTTCTCACTCCCCTGATTCACTTCTCCTCTGGCGTTCCAGGCAGCTTTGCCCTTCACTTGTTAATCCCTTCCATAGCCCACGACTGTCTGTCCACAAGTTGAAACCTTTCACTCACTCTTCCTCCCCAGTTCACTGTCTGTCACACCCCCTTTCTGCTGCTCTTTACCTCGGTGACGAGCATGTCCAGGAGGACCACGATGGGGCAGGAGTAAGCGCTGAACAATTACGTTGACAGATGGACGTTTTCTTTCTCTGGCACAGCCGTTAGCTTTTTTGTGGGAAATGGGGTGAGTTGGCTGCGGGGATTTTAACCCCCTGTCCCGCACTCATTGCAGATCGATGAAATCAACGTCTATGGGAACACGGCGCTCCACCTGGCCTGCCACAACGGGCAGGACGCTGTGGTCAACGAGCTGACCGACTACGGTGCCAACGTGAACCAGCCCAACAACGGTGGCTTCACCCCTTTGCATTTTGCTGCTGCCTCCACCCACGGTGCTTTGTGTCTGGAGCTGTTAGTCAACAACGGGGCGGACGTTAACATCCAGGTATGGATGGCACTCTTAGTGTCTCTCTCTCTCTCTCTCTCTCTCTCTCTCTCTCTCTCTCTCTCTCTCTCTCTCTCTCCCTCCCTCTCTCCCTCTCCTGCTCCCTCTCTCCTCCTCCCTTCCTCCCTCCCTCCCTCTAAAATCAATTATAAAAGGAAAAAGAAAGAGTTAGAGAAAAGGAAGGAAGTGGAGGGGAGTGTAGAGTCTTCGTGAAGCAAAGCAGGTCATAACGGAAAAGTAGAATAGCTGAAGAGAATTTCAGAGTTCTAGATCTTGTAAACAGAGACCATCCAAGGCCCTAAGTGGAGGGAAGAGGAAGGTCTTTGGGGGCACTGAAGAGATCGAGGAACTGTAGCCCAAGGTGTGGGAGAGTCGTCGTGTGGGAGTGTGGGGTTGAAGTCGGAGAGTGTGCTGGTGGGAGGCTAACAGGTGGCCAGACCTTCGATGTCCCTAGGCTTGTGGACATTGCCATCCTGGTGTCTGAGGGACATCCTTAAAGCCTCCAAAGAAAGAAAAATTAGTGAAATTAAATGAAGTTTCTCTTTTCACCAACCTCCATTCAATTAATTCAAAGGTTTGCAATCACCTCAGTAAACATGTGACTGATACTCAGTGTGCTTATCCCGGGGCTAGAAGGACACACCCACCTACTGCTCCCAGGTCCCTGACAGTGGCAGTTCCCATTGGCTTCAGCTGTGAATGGAGTATCGGTGTATGGCAGCCTTCTCTTCCCCATAAAACGGACCTGGAGGCATAGTTATTAGATTTAATATTAACTTGTCCTGTGGACTGCTAATCATCAGTAGAATATAGGAAATAGCATTTTTAAAACCCGAGACTTGGGTTTATGTGTTCTCAAACCTATGCCAGTGGGATTTTGAATTAAATCTAGCCTTTCCCCTCCATCTCCCTACATCCACTCTGTCTACATCCTCTTGGTTTCCTCATTCTCTCGGGTCCCCCTTTGCTATTCCAGATGGCTTCTGGGATCATAGATCATCTGACATTTCCGTGGAGCCATTCTGTCTGACTCTGGAGGTAGCTTTCTAATTGAAGTGGTTATCTCTCTCTACCACGTTGCTCCCTGGCTTTCGAAAGTGTTTGTAGATTGCAAGACAGTTTGTATTTGTTTAGATTTTCTAAAGCTTGAGGGAAATCACATATTGAAATATGGCCAATACCCACCCACATGTTCACTTTGTTTTCCTCCATCCTCACAAAACACTAAAAGCAATGTCTTCATGGGCAATGGCAAGAATATTGAAAGAGGAGGAAGGATATGTGCCCTGCGTGCATTTGACAATCCCTCATTTTGCTTAGATTGACCGTGGCTTTGACCTTGTAATATTAGTTTATTTGTGATAAAATAAGACATAATACTTCATACAGCAATCCATCAAAGGTTCATACAGCAGTCCATCGAAGGTTCTTCCATTGACTTAGGAAGCCCTTGGGAGTGTCTGGCTCTATCTGGCCCCCCCCCCCCCCCCCCCCCCCCCCCCCCGCTCAGTGTTGTGCTCTGGAGGCGCTATTGGCCTTTAGTAGGACACTGAGCTGGTGACTCTGGGAGGCAGCATATATACCACAAAGAGCACAAAGCCTGCAGGTTCCCGAGGAGGACAATGTCTGTGTGTTTAGGGAAGGTTTTGTGAGGAGTTGGAGGATGAGGAAGGGCGGCATTAGGAGCGGAAGAAGAGAATGAACAGATTTCTGAGGAAAAGGGTCAAGAAGAGAGAAACTCCCGTAGGCCAAGGATCAATCTTCCTCAGATGGTGCTGAATTCTGCCCCGAAAGAGTATTCATATTTGTCATAAAATATCCTTAATCCTCAATTCGTTTTTCTTCATGATTTATGACTGCACTCTGAGCCAGTAGAAGAGCTTTTTTGCTTAATGAAATAAATCCCCCAAATAAAATTTTCTGAGTCCTCAATCTGATGGGAAAATGCATCTGGAAATCAGAGGGAGCCTAGACATGAAGAATAAGATTTGGAAAAGCAAAGCTGTGAATAAACAGGAACTGCGCATGACCTCTCCTTCGAGTAGGCAGGGGTCTTTCATCTCGGAAGTTCTCAGAACATCAGCAGCCACAGCCAGCCCCCATGTGTACCATGTCTCAGGCAGGGCCCCTCCTCACAGCCCGAGGACTCTGAGTTCCAGCTTGAAAGGCAAGCTACAAAGCAGTGTCCTTTTGACCTTCATTGGTGGTCAAGGGCTTTTTGAAGTTCATACCATATGAACAAAACTGCCCTAAAGTGACTTGTAATGCTTCCTGTCACCTCCCCGTCCCCCTGCCACCCATCTCCCTGTGAGGAAAGGACAGTCAGCAACGGCCTGGGCTCAGTGGTAGACGAACCCGGGAAAAGATCGACAAGGATAAACCTGAATGGGCATCACCGCTGACCATCACGTTGTCCTTTGGGTTTTTCTGACCTTGGTCGGTCAGCCTATTTATTTGTCCCTTTACCAAAGGCACACACACGCCAAGGGGGAGGCGGGTGTGGCGCTGCTGTCCCTGAAATGGACCCTCTTGGTAGACGACACTCTGCAGGCCCATTGCTTCTGCTCCGGCTCACTGGCCGCAGTTTGCTTGGTGACCACCAGATTGGGGGGGGGGACGCCTCGGGGAAGGCTTTAAGCTGTTCTCTAGGCGTGGAAAAGTGCTCAGTTAAATATGTACAAAGATACCATCTAAACACGGAAATACCCATGGCTTTATGTGTTTAATGAATCATGAATTAGTTATGTTTTCATAGTAAATTTGAGAGACAATATTAGAGCAAAATTTAAAGAAATAGCGCCACCTAGGGACAAGTTCATGTCAGTCTGCAACTTCTGTTCTCTCCCTAGGCGTCTTGGACTGTTGTCATGTTTTTATGGGGGGGGTGCTGGGGGGGGTGTTTTAAATCCTTATTCCCAAGTGGTTCCCAGGGGTTTGGTGCTTTAAACTGGCTGCACCTCCGACAGAGGGCCCAGGCTCTGGAGTCGGAGAGCTTTGGGGAGCCTCCTGGGCTGCGCACGCGTGGTCGGGGTGGCCACATATCCTCACTGTTCTGATGGCTGCTGCTTGTCCTACTGTCACCGCCAGGCAGCTCCCACTCTGATGCGCTCCTCCCGTGGCCCAGGCTGTGCGTAGCTCCCTGCTTCCTTTCTGAGGAACAGACGTCAACTCCTCTGTTCAAGCCTGTGGTTCTGCGAGCGGTTCCAGCCCACAGTGGGAAGCAGGGTGCTCTGCAGAACACAAGTGGGGCTCCTGTCGCCCCGATTCCGGCTGGGCAGGCCTGGGTTTGGGCACAGAATTCACATTGATCACAGGCAACCCGACGATCAGGCGCAGGCAGTCCTCGGTTCACTCTGAGAAACACTTCTTTAAGTAATGATTTGTGTCCCGCTGTAGAATTTTTTAAACCAAGAGCCATTTTAAAGGAACAGTATATGGGATGCATCACTAAAATGAACTTGCATTTTAGAAACCACATATTTTAACCTCAGGCTTAAGAAAAGTGTTTTCCCTGAGACTTAGAAAAATAAAATTACATAGTGTGTTTTTTATTATTATTTTTATTATTATTACAATACTTGAATGAAAGAAGGCATTCTGTTGAGGATACCTTTGGTCTAAAATAACTAATAATTTGGGGGGGGGGGGATGTTACTATTTTAAGAAATTCTATGAATGACTATTTCTTAATTAAATGTGTGGGATTTGGGTATTTGGTGTAATGATGATCAGTATATAGATTCTGTGCACTTTTTATGTTTTGGCTTAACCTGTGTCAGGAAATCCCATCACTTATATCTTGAACAATGAAGAGGTGTATGAATTCAGTACACCAGTTTCCAGGTGATGGGTAAAGGGGCAGTTGGCTGGACAGTGGCATGCCTTGATAATGTGAATTCAGCCTTTCTCTTTTGCAGCAGTCAGAAGAGTTTTCCTCTGGAGTTGGAAGGGAGGGATGGTGGAGGATTCTAGGTTCGTCCTGAGAGTTGCAGTGATTTATAGCAGTTTGGGCTTTGCCAGGTCACTCAGGGCCAAGCGAGGTAACACACCGTTTGTCTTTTTTCTTTTTTTTTCATGGACTATAGACAAAAGTTGGAAAGAAAAAAAAGTCCTTGGAGAAAACTTCCTTCAACTAGTAGGTTACAGGAGATGAAAACATTTTGGAGGATTTATTCCATTTGAAACAGAGTCGTTTAAAAACTGTCAGTATAACTAGACATTTTGCATTTCTTCTCTAAAATATTCACTTCTCCCGGCTTCTTTATGATGTGATGTTATGCAGCAACTTCAGGTATAACATACACTTTATCACTCACTTTCAACATTATCTTTTGCCACTTGTCATTTTTTTATTATACTTAAAAAAAATTTAAATGGACATTGTCAGGACATCGCCAGCAGTGTCCGTAGGGATGTCTCGGACCCATGCCCCTGGTCCACTGTTTCTCTCTCCCTTCTTTTTCAGAGTAAAGATGGCAAAAGCCCGCTGCACATGACAGCCGTCCACGGCAGGTTCACACGCTCGCAGACCCTCATTCAGAACGGTAAGAGGCCTCTTCCGCACTCTCCTATTGGAACAGTTTTCTGGTCCCATGAGATGGGCCGTCAGTCGTCTGAACGTGAAAGATGCCGTTTTAGAGTTCATTGCGCTCGGATTTGCAGTTTCCTTTGATGTGCTCTGCTAAAAGCTCTTCCTCAGACGTCACAGTGCCAGCCAGCTCAGGCGGGACGACATACATAAAGCCACTAAGTTTCACAGTCCGTTCCCAGTCAGTCAAAGAGCATATGAGTTCTGAAACTAGACATGATACTAGCATACATTCCTCCATAGGCTCAAGATCCTGCACTTTTACTCAAAAACTGATACAAATAAGTACTATACATTTCCCAGCAGGAAGTCGGAGCTATTTTCAAGTTTCAGAATTCACCATCGTCCCCTAGGGTGAACCGCATTGGGCTGCTTGGGCAAAGGTAGCTAGCGATGAGGTGACCCGGGAAAAAAGCAGGTGAGTAGGTGATGTGAAGAATCCTACCAATCACATGCTTGATAGAGACCTTGGGAAGTCACATGATCAAGCAATCTCCCAGGCTTACAGCAGCAGCCTACGTGAGCCAATGGGCTGGCTCCGCAGCCAGAGTACCTGGGAGGGTCGCTTCACATTGTGGGTGGAGGCCGGCACCTGAGTGGGTTGACCTTCACAGCCCAAGTCTGTTATCTTAGCAAATCTTAGAGACAACTGAAAAACACACACCAAAACCACAACCCCCCCCCCCCCCCACGGGGTTAGCCCAGATTTTAGCTCACGTTCCGGGTGAATCCTGCAGCTCCTCGGCTATCTTTAGCTGACCCACATTTCTCCTGCTCGCAGTTCTGGCATCAATTTTCTTGGACCTGTTTTTCTCTCACCTGTCAGGACTTTGATGACATGCACTTGAATTATTCGTGGCACTGAGTTAGAGCGTAGGCACTCAGGTCGTAAAACCAAACCGTCGTTTGACATTTGGACGGAAGACCAGCCAGGGAAATGATGCTTAGAGAGCAGAATACCTGCAGCAAAGCAAAGGACATGTCTAGCATTTCAGGGAGACGGTCGGGGAAAGGCCGTCCTAACCAGTCCCCACTGAGCCCGGGGAGGGAAAATGAAGATTAACGGCACACACTCGCTCTTTGTAATTGACATACGTGGCCTTGGACATTCACTCTAGTGAGAGGACCGCGCTGGCGGTTTTATTCTGCTGGGCGTGGACAGGGGAGGTGGCAGGACCCTCGTGTCTCTCTTTTGATCAGTTTCCTTGCCCCACTGCATTTCTCAGAAGCAGTGTCCCCGCCTTAAAAATATAAACAAAACTAGGGAGAAATTTGGTATAGTTTATTTTTTAAAAATTAATTCAAATGAACTGGGCCTTAGCTCTGTGTCATAAAAGCTTTGTTCCCTGTTAGAGATACTTCAAGCACCAGTGACCAAACAGACCAGACAGAGTAGTTTCTCACCTTGTAAGCTCTGCCCTCCTCACGAGCGTCCTGTGGGCCAGATGTACGGGCCTTCTCCTTTGAGTCCTGGCCAGACCCACCTGCCCTCTGCTATGCTAGTTGCTTACAACAGTCCCCCCGGCGGGCGGGGCACGGGGGCACGGCGTTGACTTCTCCAAAGCCGTCCCTGAGGACCTGAAGACTTCCACGCCCTCTCTGTACATCCTTGCTAGACGTCTGAGTTGGGACGAGACCTGAAAGAGACCCCATCTCTTGTCCTCTGTGACCAAGGAGCTTTGTTTCAGAGCCTGTCTCATTCTTGGCTGGCCTGCCATCTTGCTTGTGTGTTGGATGGGGTCCAGAGGTCTCAAATGATGGGGACTTAGGGGCTAGAATTTGTAGTCCATCCTATATAATAAAAGGCTAATATGCAAATCGACCAAACAGTGGAACAACCAGTCACTATGACGCACACTGACCACCAGGGGGCAGACACTCAATGCAGGAGCTGCCCCCTGGTGGTCAGTGTGCTCCCATAGGGGGAGCTCTGCTCAGCCAGAAGCCCTGAGCTGGGCTCACAGCTGGCGAGCGCAGCAGTGGTGGCGGGAGCCTCTCCTGCCTCCGCAGCAGCACTAAGGATGTCTGACTGCCGGCTTAGGCCCGCTCCCTCTGAGGAGCGGGCCTAAGCCGGCAGTCAGACATCCCCTGAGGGCTCCTGGACTGCGAGAGGACAGAGGCCGGGTTAAGGGAACTCAGCGAGTGCACAAATTTTGTGCACTGGGCCTAGTTATATATAATTCCAAAGCTACCTTTGGTCTAGTGTTCACACTGTGCTGGGCACTTGGCTTAGATGTGCACACAAATCCTTTCAACCACCCCATGAGGAAGAGCTCCATTTCAAAGATGGGGAGATTGAGGCAGAGAGGGCGTGGCTTTTGCCGGGATATTTGGCAGGTACGTGAAGGCACAGAGGTTGGAACTGAGGCAGTCTAACATCAGAGACTGAATTTAAAAACTATATATTTTTTCTTATTGATTTCAGAGAAGAAGGGAGAGGGAGAGAAAGAGATAGAAACATCAATGAGAGAGAGCCATTGATTGGCTGCCTCCTGCATGCCCCCCACTGGGCATGTGCCCTGACCTGGAATTGAACTGTGACCTCCTGCTTCATAGGTTGACCCCAACTACTGAGCCACGCTGGCCGGGCCAGAGACTGAATTTTTGACCACGATACTTACGTGTTTTCTGGATAAACAAGGACATTAAAGTTGTTTTTGACTTGAATTATATTTAGTCCAGAAGTCGCTTACTTGGAGTGAGCTGTCCCTGAGATAGGGCGATCTCATTCTCCTCCCAGCTGAGAATTCTTTGCGTTCATCCCCCACGTGAGAACTGCGAGTCTCCCGTTTGACCTTTTACAAAGTGTCCTCAGGGAGGAGAATAAGCAGCTCTGTTCTTCCCTCCGGTCGGTTGGCTTCCTTCTGGGAAAGTACGGAGGCTCTCACCCTCACACCCGCAGGGCCAGTGTGCGCCTCCGAGGGGTCACTGGGCCAGGGGGCCTGGGCGCCGGCCCACGTGGGGACAGCGCTGGCTCCTGGACCTGCAAGCAGGCTGCGAGGAGCATGCTGTGTGTGTTTGTTGTTCTGTTCAGTCACTCTGGGCTTGGACTTCCTATGGCATTTCTCTGCTCTCTAGTCAGGGTTATTTCTTCTTTATAATCACTTTGTTTTTCCAGAATTATCCAGCTTCGGTAAGACAGCCATTGATTTTTTTAGTTGGTTAGCAAGACAGCCTCTGCTGTTCAGTCGCCGTTTGCTGTCTGAAGCTCTGTCGTCACAGGCAGAGGGGGAAGGACCTGAACGAAACCCACCAGGGGATCAGGAGGCGCTGAGTCCAGCCGCTGGCCCCAGGCAGCTGCTCAGACGCCTCTCGGTAGGTTGCAAAAGTTCAAAGCAGCTGTTTTCTTCAGGAAGCTGTACAAATACATAGAGTTTGAAAAGCAAGAGTCAAATGCTGGGCTAGGATGAGTCATCGTGAGGTTTTTGACCTTTTGGCTCACTGTTCTTCTGAGGCAACTTGGTGAGCTGAGCGTCCTTGCGTGTGCGATGGAACTAGCTTCAGACGAGTGCGCGAGTGCATTCTTCTAAACTCAGATACTTTTTTTCCTCACTAACGATCCAGGACAGATGACCAGTGTTTAACTTGCAACCTTTAAATGAATAGCAAAGGCATTTAATTTGCATTCCAAGAACATCTTAAAGGTCTTCAGGTAGAAATGGAAAGGTTTGGGTGAATGGAAAATGGAAATTCATTCATCTAGAGGACCTATTTTATTATAAAACATTTCTGGATAACAACTACCCAAATTATGTTTTCTTGAAATGCGCTTTATTTTATTTTTTAATTGTATTTTAAATGACCATAAAAGCGTGCGTGGAAGTATCTATGTTTTTACAGTTTTAAATGGACTTATTAAATGATAGCACAACAACTGGAGGAAACTTTATCGACTCGGCCTCTCTTTTCCGCCCTTTTCAATATGTTTCACTCTCCTTTCTTCTACCCAGTTTTTGGCATCGTTGAGGCTGGTAAACGTGCAGCTCTCACGTTTGTTGAGAAAGGTTTGCCGGCTCTTGGCTGTGAAGGACCTGAGTGGCTCAGTGTGTGTTCAGGGTGAGGTTTCTCTGCAGTCTGGGGGCCTGCCCCCCTCATCTCCCCGACCAGCTCCAGGAGTAGACCTTCCAGGCCGACCTCGGTAGGCCGTTCTTAGACAAGTACATGTACCAGGATTGCTCTGAGGTATCCATGGAGACCAGCTGGCTGCCTGTCCCCAAGATTACATCATGTCATAAAAATGATTGGTCTAAGTTGGATGCTTCTAAATTTGGATCATAGTAAACAATCTGTTAAGTCCCTAGAAGATCCTATCTAATTTTATTTTCTTATTTTAACTGATTATAAAATTAGGACATGCTCATTGTCAAAGTTAAATCACAAGATTGCCCATGATATTCACCAATATGTCTCCCCACCGCCATCCCAAGAATTCCTATTGACAGTTTGGTGACACTTCCAGATTTTTCTCTGTATTTAAGAATGTATATGTATGCACAGTATAAAGATATATAATCATTACTTTTATTTTTACAGAAATGATTATAGTTGATATGAATAACTGGTTTTTAAAAATAAGTACTGTACCACAGTTAGAAAGATTTGATGTGCAGATATTTTCACGTTGATTTCTTTATTGCCAGGATGTGGGTAAAGCCTTTCTAACTACAACTTAAAATCTAAGTACAATGAAAGATTGGTACATTACAAAAATATTTTTTAGGGTGACACACCAAAGACAAATGAAATTCCAGGGGGGAAATGTTTGCAACATGTATTACTGATAAATGGCTAATCTCTTAAATATTTTAAGAGCCCTGAAAATCAAGGGATAAAAGAACCCCCTTACACACACACACACACACACACACACACACACACACACTTAGAAAAATGGGCAAAAGGCAATGACAAATAGTTCATAGGAAAAGCTAAACAAATGGTTCTTCAATATATGACTAGATGCTCAACTTTCCTGATAAGAGAAAGTCAAGTGAAAACTACACTGAGCTGCCAGTTCTCACCCATCACATGACCGTACTCATAGCTTGACAAGGCTGTGGGGTAAAGGCACACATACCTTGCTGCAGAAATTGCAAAATTGCATAGGGCCTAACGAGGCAAATTTAGCAAATCTAACAAAACCACACTTTCTTTTACCCTGTCACCTAGAAATCCCCTTTCTAGGAATGTACCCGGATGATATACCCAACAAATACGAAGCCATAGGTTATTCACTACAGCGTTCTTGATAATAGCAAGAATAATATTTACAACCTAAATGCTCATCCATACGAGACGGGGGCAGTGAACGGGTACATCCGGGCAATGGAAACCCGAAAGCTGTACGGAGACAAGGAAGATCCCCAAGAAGTGGTCTCTAGAGGTGAATTCCAGGAGGTATTAAGTGAAAAGGAAAAGAGCCGCGTGTGAAAGAGCCTGGTGCTTATTTTTGCGGAGAAACACAGGAAACATAAACCCAAACCAGCGCAGGTGACTTCTACAGGATGTGGTTGAGGATGAAGTGGAAGGGATAGAAGTGAGAGTGGGGCTTTGTACAAATCGAACTGTGACTTTTGAAACATGCACTAAGTACGTTGTTGTGCATGCATCCATTTTTAGAACTTTCTCAGATGCGCCATCCAGTAACGGAGTAACTTGACCTTACGTGTCTGCTGAGGAGATGGAGGGGGGGATGCGCATCAACTCGGGGGTGTTCTTGACACAGTGTGTAGCCTGAATCTAGTAATAAGGAAATCATCAGGCCATTCCAGAATGCAACACTCTACGGACACCTGGCTTGGCCTCCCAAAGTATCAGTGACACGAGAGACTAAAAATAAATAAAAGGCAAGAAGATTTTTGTAGATTAAAGGAAAATAAAGAGGCAGGACAACCAAATGCTGTCAGAATTTTAGATCGGATCCTGGAATTTTAAAAAATCGCTCTTAAGCACATTTTCGGTATAATTGGAGAAATTGGAACATGCGCTGTTTATTACATAAAATTATATCAATGTTAAATTTCTTGGGTATAATGATGGAATTATGGATGTGTAGGAACGTGTCTTTGTTCTTAGTGGTGAAATGTCACATGTCTAACTGATTTTTAAGTGGTTCCTCAAATGCATGAAAAAACAGGCTAATCATATTGACATACACGTATATAAAAAGCGGAAAAAGAAATGTAGTAAAAGAAAAAGTTGGGGAAAAAGACAAAATACAAAGGAAATACTATATTATTATGGACTGCAGATGATGAATGTGATAGTGTTTAAAAATATATTTTCAGTTCAGTTCATGCTTTTACTTATTTTACTCATCATATTTTAAATTAGACAACCAAACTACATAAAATATTTTCCTGGACTCTCTATTCGCCTTGGTTCTTTAGCTTTAGTATAAGGCCTACATAGATCTTTACTTCAGCAGGTACAGTAGAAAATGAGTATGTCTTCAGAATTACATTGAATAGGATTTGATTATATTGTCCATTCAGAGCAGGGATCTGATTGTAAGATGTTAGGCCCTCATATGACAATATGGAAAGCTTTTTTAGAAGCATTTCTAACAGACCTCCCTCCATGCAGCTTTGCTAATCCCCCTCCTTCAGATGGAAAAGTCTTCCTCTACTTCGGGGGAGAGATGCACAGAGTAGGGAAGAAATCAACATCCGGTCACCACGAGTGACTGGCGGGAAGGTAGCATCAGATGAGCCCGGGTCCTTACGTTATCTCCTGTGTTAAAAAATCTTTTCCAGGAGGAGAAATCGACTGCGTGGATAAGGATGGCAACACTCCTCTCCATGTGGCTGCAAGATACGGCCACGAGCTTTTGATTAACACCCTAATCACCAGCGGAGCGGACACAGCCAAGTAGGTGACTGCCAAATGCGGTGGAATGATTGCCACACGTGGGAATACTGCCAAAGGGGTTCTGCCGTGCGGTAGATAGGCCCGTTTATCCAGCTTCAGGTGGATCTGTACCGTTATGCTAAGGACAAATTAAATTTGAATGAAATTAAGTGACTTTTAATGACAGATGTAAGGAAGAACCAAATTAATTTTTTCAGCCACATCAATAAGAGGCCTATTCCAGTGGTTTTAATTAAGGAGACTTGAGCTTCCTTCCTAACTTTGCATTGTAATACTCTGCTGTTCTCTCCCATGTTCCATGTCAGTTCAGCAGGGAAAATGAATCATATGTGGGCAAATTTAGAATTTATTCAGGATGCTTGCTTAATCTTAATTATGTATTATAGGGTCCAATTGAGTAAATGTGCTACATAGGGAGGGGGAGCTGACCTCATTTCACACTTCACTTCAAACAAGGATGTATAGGGCATCTGGACCAGCTGGCACAAGGCCAGGCGCTGTGGGGAATTTCAGAAGTTAATGGTTGGTACCTTCAAGGAGGTCATGACTGTGTTGGAGGCCCAAGGCCTGCCCAAGACAAAGAACCATGCAAGTTAGCATATAATGAAGTTCCAAATGAAGCAGCACGTAGGTGGCAGGCTGTTTGGTGTAGACAGTATGCCCTAGAGTGTGGACAGGAAGGGGAGAGTGCCCGTGTGGCCAGCTGCTCAGAACAGCCTTCAGGCAATGAGGTTTAGGTAGACAGAGGGTGGCAGACCCCAAGCGGAGAGGAACGCAGGAACAAAAGATGAAAAGGGTACAGTTCTGGGAAGAGTTTGGGCTCAAAGAGTGTGTGTGGGGATGCCATGCTCTGCCCAGAGGCAGCGCCATGTCCCAGGCGGGGCCCAGGCTGTCACTGCCCAGGCTCCCGGCCAAGCTGCTTTGCTTGTGAGCTGTGTGGCCTTGAGCCCATTGCTCAATCTCTCTGTGCTTTGGTTGCTTCATTTGAAAAGTGGGAGTAATAATAGTACTTACCCATTGGTTTGTTTATAAGGATGAAAGGACTTAATTACTAGTAAAGCTCTCTGGAATAGGTTAAGAGCTGTATGGATTATATACATACATCTGCTAAGGTTATGAAACAAGATAATCCATGTAATTTGTGCCTATCACAAAATAAGCTATCCTTAAATGTTAACTATTATTTGTTAGTAATATGTAGTAGAACCAGATTACAGAGGGCCTTAGATACTTGAATCAAGAGTGTAGCCTTGATCACAGAGACCGTGGGTAACAATAACAATTTTCAGGGGCAGAACAATATGAGGGCAGCGTATTGTTAGGAATCTTATTTTACTTGACAGTTTTGTACAATAGGATAAAAAGCCTTGCTTGAGCATGAGCCAAATATAAATGGCCTGGGGAGGTGGGGTGGGTTTCAGAACAGTTACCTGCTTGGCGATATCCCGAATGCTGCTGCAGTTAAGACAGAAAAAGAAGTGAGCACAGTTGGTCAGGAGGAAGAGAAATGAAAACCCTAGAGATAAGCGCCCCAAACCCAAAAAAGTTAGAGAAGAAAACCAAAGGGCTCTGACACCCCATAAAGGGACACGAGCCCTGAGTCCAACTTCAGACCATGCTCTAGAGCTCAGAGAGGTAAGAAAGAGCGACGCCATCATCTTTATTTTTTGGATGAGAGAACTGCTTTGTCCTTGCTGAAGACCAAACAGCCAGCAAATAGCAAGACTAAACTCAAACTCAAAGTTTCTGACCCCGTCGCCTCCCTTAACCGCATTTGGGTATTTCTGACATCATTTGCTCACTATAATTCACTTAATATAGATTCATGTTGCTATGAAAAAAGCTCCTAGATTTATTGAATTTCGAGTCCCTTCTGCAGTTGCCTTGGCGGGACCAGACCAAATGATTTTGCGGGCCCCGTTCCCCACCCCCGACTAAGGGAAGGTTCTAGAAAAGACTAGATGTGGGAGGGATAGCCATGTCTCTCTGATGCCAAGGCGAACACTTGAAAGAATTGATATTCCAATGGTGCAGAAGTCCTTTGCTCATTCTGGAGAGCTGTCTGCAAATTGTTCTGGCCTCATTTATCCTGAAGTAACTGGGTAGGAGACGCCAGCTTACAGCTGAATTAGAAATAGCTAATACAAATGCGTTCCATTAATTTTATGTCTGGTCAAATAAATGGAGCCATTTAGCTGGAATTGGTCTCCTCTTTCCTGCCACGTACACATTGTTAAGTTTGGTGTTAGCTGACACCCTCAGTGATTGGCCTTCCTGGATGTCGGCCTGATGATGTAAGAGTGGTCCTTCTTATTTGACCTCTAAGACAGTCGACTCCTCATTTTCTGCTAAAGGTTTTACAGTCCTTCCTTTATGAGCAGGCTTGTTGAATAGCAGTAAAGGAGGAATTTTATTTTGAAATGCACGAATCATTTCTGAAGTGATTCAGAGATTCTGAATTCTACTTTTATGTTCTTTCCAATGTCGGCCTAATATTTAGTTTTCCTATTTGAACCATAGCAGCATATTCAAGTTCAAATGCCAGTAGAACTTGAGTCCAAATTAATGCTTTCGAAACCTACACTGAGGTAGTGACTTTTTATTAACTATGGAATAAAAAACATAAACCAAACAGTATTTTTGCTAGACATTTTAGGAGTAGTTCTCCCTCCCTTATCTTTTCAGGTTTATAAGTAACAGCAAAAAAAGAGAGAGGTAATTTAGCTAATGTAGAGTGGAATGAATTATCTAAAGACAGTGGTGGTAAGTGGTATGGTTGATTGGAAATATTGATCATTAAGATTATAAAATATAATCCTATTAAGCAATCCTGTTGCTATCATGTTATCACTTACACTTTTTATGTTTTCTTATAGAGTTTGATGCTATTTTCATCAATTCATTTGCTTGTATTATTTTATATAAATATATATCTTTGAGTTTCTTTATAAAATAAATCCTAATATTATAGAAGATACATAATACATTATATATTGTACACATATACATTGTGTTATATATATAAATATATCATGAATATAGTATATAATATAAAATCTTAACATATTTATATATGTATATAAAATGAAGAAGTCTCAAAGAAATCTTGAGCAATCCAATCCCGGATTTCATGTTTCTTCAGGAACTTAAAACCACCCTAGAAAATATTCTACCCATCTTCCTCTTGGAAATGTCCAGAGATATTTAATCATATATTTTTGCCTCAACTGCCCAAAATAAATTAAACTGTTAGCTAAAACCTCATAGCTGACAGTTCCATGTAGTTAGAAGCTTTTAAAACATGCCATCCAGGAGAAGAAATTGCCGTGTCTCACTGGCATCACGAGGGAGCAATAGAAACAGCAGCACAGACAGGAAGCTCTCCCCTCCTCCAACGCGTTCTTCCTCTCTGTGAGCATCCAGGTTGTCGCTGATGCAATTGCTTTGCAGAGTTTTTTTGTAAACGATGAGAGAGGCAATTACAAGCAGTGCTCCTGCGCATGACGCTGCCCGGACGACGGGCAAATTGCATGCCTTGATGGATGCCAGCTATTATAGACCCTGGGCTGCAAATCTCCATGTAGGGAAAAGAAAGGGACGGAGGGAAGGCCGAGCAAAAACACTCATCAATAGAGAGAAGCGTTCATGGACAGAGAGGGGGCTCGTTGCTGGCAGACTCCGATTTCGCAGACACTCTGAATACCATGAGAGATCTGTGAATACGGATATACGTTCACACATCCACACACATCAGAATAACTTTTGAGATAGCACATGAAGCTCCTGTATCCAACACTTAACCAAATTCAAATCGTGTCTTTTATGATGCATAGAATCTGAAAACAGGCCACTAGTCCCAGAGAGGAATCTTAGGTAATGTACCCACAGTGTAAATAGATGCCCTCGCTTGTGCTATGCAGAGGGCTTCCAAAGTCTGAAATCTACTATTTGAGTAAAATGAGATGTAATGAGCAACGATCACTCACAATATCAGTGCTTGTAAGTGCACAGGATCTTCCCCATGATGCTGTTCACTGTGAACTACAGCTCAGCACACGGCTGGGGTCCTGGTTCGAGGAGAGGTGATGGGAGGAGGAGGATTTAACCTGGAGGCAGAAGGCGCTGCCGTCTGAAGCTGCCTGTCCCCCAGGGGCGCATCCCGGGGACTGTGCTGTGGTGGGAGAATCTGTCTGAGAGTGCTTTACAGATTCTTTCTGGAACATGGTCAGGGAACGTCTGCTAGGTTTTTGAAATAGACGCCAGATCAGGTTTGTTACTCCCAGCGGCGCTTCTGTGGCTGGATCCTGATGTGGGCTCGTGAGCAGGATAAAGGCCTATTAGGAAGATGGAGTTTTACCTGCAAAAGGCAAACAGTTTTTATTCTCACCGAAAATGGTATTTTCAAGAATACAGCCATTATTAACTTTTAGTGAAGTGCTTGGTACATGGTAGGTCAATAATAACTATTTGTTTATTTTTCTTTTTATTGATTTCAGAGAGGAAGGGAAAGGGAGAGAGAGATAGAAACATCAATGATGAGGGAGAATCATTGATCGCTGCCTCGTGCACGCCCCTCACTGGGGATGGAGCCTGCAACCCTGGCATGTGCCCTTGACCGGAATTGATCCTGGGACCCTTCAGTCCACAGGCTAATTAATGCTCTATCTACTGAGCCAAACTGGCTAAAGCTAAATATTTGCTTATTAATTCAAGGAATAAAGCAGGTTGCATTCGAAGTTGAGAGTTTGTCTTAGCTCTAGCACAGCGGTTCTCAACCTGTGGGTCGCGACCCCTTTGGGGGTCAAACAACCCTTTCACAGGGGTCGCCTAAGACCATCGGAAAACACATATATAATTACATATTGTTTTTGTGATTAATCACTATGCTTTAATTATGTTCAATTTGTAACAATGAAAATACATCCTGCATATCAGATATTTACATGACGATTCATAACAGTAGCAAAATTACAGTTATGAAGTAGCAATGAAAATAATTTTATGGTTGGGGGCCACCACAACATGAGGAAAGGGTCGCGGCATTAGGAAGGTTGAGAACCACTGCTCTAGCACTTACTATAGTGTCTCATACTTAGAAAGTGTTGAACAGATGAATGAATGAATGAATTAATGAGATATAAAATTGCTAACCTGAAAGAAAAAAGAAAAGGAAGTTAATTTTAAATGTAAAGAGTCATATAATGTTTATGTGAAACATTTTCTTCACATTATTAGGGGCTTTTACTTCTGATTTAGGTCCAGGACTTTATTACTTTAAGGTAGAAAATGAGTGCATCATACTTCTCGAGTGGAAGAATTGCACTACTATTTCAGCCAAGAGTCCCGGAGCCAGGTGTGTGGGCTTGACTTTGCGCAGAGAACACCTAGAAAGGTCATTGTCCTCTGCATGGACCCTGAGAGCTGTTCCCGTGAGCTGCTCTGTTTCTTTCCTCCTCAGGTGTGGGATCCATAGCATGTTCCCCTTACACTTAGCTGCCCTGAACGCTCACTCCGACTGCTGCCGGAAGCTGTTGTCGTCGGGTGAGTTACCTCCATCGCCAGCGAGGAGGCTGGATGTGTCCTGAGTGAGCCACGTGGCTTCCCGTGTCTGCTCAGAGCTGCCTGTGCTTCATGTCATTCATGCATCACCTGCTCTGGGCAGCTCCCAGAAAACCTGGGCATTGCCGCTGCTGGAATGTCACCATTGCTGTCCCTGAATGAGAGTTTTGTCTGTTTATTAAGTTAGAGCTTGGGGGATCCAGAGTCAGAGACAGGCGGCAGTGGCCACAGCTCACAGCGCGTTTGTCATAAATGGAGAAAACTTCTTTCAAGCTTAAAATGGTAGCTTAGCATTTAATACTTTTCAGCAAAGGAAAGCGGCCAAATCTCCACCCTGCCCCCATTTTTTTTTGACAGTAGAAAATGTCATATGACCTTTCCACTCCGTGGGCTCTGAAAAATCACCGTGGCTGAGCCCCTCCAATTAGGTCTCATTTTTATTTCTTTAGTTATTTTTAATGTGGGCCTATTAGGAACCAAGAAATCCCTTCTGGTTTGGAGCCTTGCTAATCTTTCTTCTCACTGCTTCTGCCAACCTCCATGTATTCAAAGGCCATGGAGATCTGCAAGGCAAAGATTGTTTATGAATTAATTCAGCAGATATTCCAGAAGCATTTGACCCCTTTAAGTACTTTACCTGTGGTGGATCCTGCTCCCACTGCTTTTGGCATGTCTAAAAAGCATCCCTGCATGAGAGCACGTTTCCCAAACCTCAGACCGAGTGGCAGCTGATGACACGTTAAGAAACTCTATGCCGGCATGTTGGGATCCCTCCTGTACCTTCCGTGTTTTCTCCGTGTGTCCTGTCCGCCCAGCTATCGCCCTCCTTGCCTCCCATGGGTTTCCATCAGTGTCTATCCTGGGGTTGAAATACGGGGCTGTGGCTCACCCAGAGCTGAATGTGAAAATAAATTCTTCTTGACTTCCCGGTTCTTCCTATAAAATTGCCACGCTTGAGCGGTTTCCCATTGGTTTGTTTCCATGCCAACCTCTTTCTGACTACAGTTGCTTTGCATTCTGGTTTTTCTACTAACTGATTTTTCTGTCTCTGCAATGTTTCTTGTGGTTTAACTAGGACAAAAGTATAGCATAGTGTCCTTGTGTAGTAATGAGCACGTGCTGTCTGCAGGCTTTGAAATAGACACCCCAGATAAATTCGGAAGAACGTGCCTTCATGCCGCTGCTGCAGGAGGGTGAGTAGTGAGCAGTTTCAGCCGTGACTTCCTTTTCTTAAGGACGAATGCCTCTCACTGGACGCCGGTGGCCTGCCACTCAAAGGCCGTCTCCTTAGTGACCTGGGTCAGAGCTGTTTCTACCAGCACCGAGTATCGCTGGGTTGCATTTCCAGATTTACTTGCGTTATTGTCCTTCCGGGGAAAAATTTTAGCCCAGCTCATCTAGAAATAGTTTTTCTTTGGTTTTATTCTCTCTTTCTCCTCATTTTCTTTCCTTTCCGTTTTTTTTTTTTAATTATAGATGTTTACCCTATAGAATATGCATATCCTTGGTACTCCCTACACTGAAAGAAAATGATTTGATCGAGGGAATCCAAGATTGAGTTCATTTACAGACACTTTTGTCCTTATTTTTAAGTCTTTGTAGCAGTTAAATGTGAACAACGCTTAAGAAAACCCAAAGGATAAGAAAGAAGTTTAACCCTTGCCTTTTTTTCTATTGTAAAGATAATTTTTCACCAGATATACTCTTTTTGATATCAGTGGTTAGAGTAAGGCTCTCATCAGTATATTTTGATGTGTGACCACACGTCAGCCAAACCTGGCCTTTCTCAGATGGCTTTGTTTGGGTAAGATGTTGGTTCTTTTTTCTTTTTTTAAAATATGTTTTATTGATTTTTTTTACAGAGAGGAAGGGAGAGGGATAGAGAGTTAGAAACATCGATGAGAGAGAAACATCGATCAGCTGCCTCCTGCACACCCCAAACTGGGGATGTGCCCACAACCCAGGTACATCCCCTTGACCGGAATCAAACCTGGGACCTTTTAGTCCGCAGGCCGACGCTCTATCCACTGAGCCAAACCGGTTAGGGCAAGATGTTGGTTTTTAATCAATTTCCTAATCCTTGAGAACCAACAACTCCTCTCCTTTTGCCTGTATATTAGAAGTGGGTTGACTGAAGCTATAGGGCCCCTTATTTGCGTGGTCTCCTTCTGAAATCTGAAATCTAGTCTTATATCCATAATTTTGTATTATTATTTTTATTTAAAAATCTTGATTATTGAAAGTATTGCATATGTCCCCTTTCTTCCCCGTTGACCCCTTCTAGCCCCCGCCTTCCCCCACCCCAGGCCTTCACCACACTATTGTCTGTGTGAAGACCCTCCTTTTCCCCACCTCATTCCCCCAGATCACGTGGGCTCCATGAGCCACACACCTGGGATCTGTCTGCCTCTGAGCCTCTGGCTTCATGCAGAAAGGACAGGTGCTTATATCAGCAGGCAGGCTACCCCAGCCTAGAGTGGTCTCGAAAGTTCTCATGTTTTATGGCTGAAACAGCCTGTTCTCTGAGAAAGGTGGCTATGACGGGTGGCTGTGGGGTGGGGAGAGCCCTCCTCAGGCTTATCATGAACGAGATCATTTTTCTTAGTTAAATGATAATAAAACAGTAAATCCCAGCCACTTCTTAGTATTCTAAGTTTAGGACAATGATGGATGATTCGATAGGAAAATTCACTTCGGTGGGTCCTTCGCTCTCCACTAAACATGATTTATTGCTGCTGCGAATGACAAAGGAGCGTTGGAAGATCGCTGCGCTCCCCGACATCATTCTCGGCCGTGGTTCTGCACATTCACTTCCCGAGACCACAAAGGCGGGGAAATGCAGCCGTTTCATTTTCTATTAGGGAAGGTCTGGGTCAGAAATGGTGGTCATGGCGAGTTCATTCTGCCATGATGAAAGGTGATGCTCTCCAGTCTGGCTCTTGTTTAAAGGTGACATGACCCTAGGTTTAGAGGGCTGTTTCCCACACTCTAGATGGTTTTGAAAGAGCATTTTAGGGTACATGACGAGACCATCACTGACAGGTTTAATCACATAATAACCATTAAATGCCATCGTCATGGAATTGAAAATGTTTCATCAAGCTCTTTCTCGTATTGATCATTTAGCTTTGAAAAAATAATTGTAGGAACCGTAGGTCCTTAATATGGCTTTGCCATGTGTTCAGGTTGTTGCTAGAATCTAAAGCTGGAGCTGTGGTTTCCCGCCACTGCACTCTGCAGAACACAGGTCTTCCTGCAGCGAGCTCCGCAGGTCGCCGCCACCCCTGATTGATGTTTTCTGTCTTTCCAGTAACGTGGAATGTATAAAACTCTTGCAGAGCAGTGGAGCGGATTTCCACAAAAAGGACAAGTGTGGGAGGTATGTAAACAGGGAACTCTGCTTCCGTTGCCTAAATGACAGCAGCAGGGAGCAGTCCATCTGGAAGCCATGTGATGCTGTCATGTGATGCTGTCATGTGATGATGGGATGGTTGGAAGAGTCCATCCTCGGAAGGAAGTCCTTCTTGTAGCGAAACGCCAACAAAGCAACAAAAACATAAGCAATCCAACATGTAAAATATTTATAACTTCCCTTTTTTGGACTAAAAAGGAGTAAATCAAGTGGTCAAAGAGCCCATAAATTGCCTACAAAATATAAAATAGTTGGACTTGAAAATTGATAAATGGTACTTGACAAAAAAAGTTACTCCATTTCTAGCAATTTGTTCGGCTAGTATCCCCTGATACTAGCAATACCAGATGGACTGTAAAATAATTGAGGACTAAAAATAAGAAGTGATATAAACCTTATATTCCTGCTCTGTGGTATGCTTTACAAGTGGCCGTATTTTCTAAATGTTACTCGCTTGGCTTCTCATAGTAACTCCATGAGGTACATGGAGATGCTCATTATCCTTCTTAATTAATGAGAAAACTGAGCCCAGAGAAACTAAACCAGTTGTGCACGTGCATAGGATTTCAGAGCTCGAGTGGACCTGAGGTCCTTGTAGCCAGAAGGACGACTCCCGGGCCTGGAGGGGGGATGTGGTTGGGGCTGGCCTGCACATCTGTCCAGACCAGAACCCGGGGCTCCGGATTCCACATGTATCGCTCTTCCTATTAGCCGTATAGTTCAGTGGGGAAGGTGAGACGACACCAACAGCTAACATCAAGGCAGCACAGGATGCGAGTTCCAGAGAGGCCAGGCAGGTGCTCAGCCATCTCAGACAGAAGAGAGAGGACTTCCGGTGGAGTGGGGTTTTCATGGGTGGAATGCTGCTCCCTGCTGCATTCCAGGGACGAGAGGAACTTGGCACAGTGGAGGGGAGTGTGAGCATGACAGGGACAACCTCAGGTCATTTCGTTTGGCTCATCTAGGGGAGAGAGAGACACTCCATGAAGGTAGGTCAGGACCAACTTGGGGAGGTCTTCAGCTTCATGCGGGGGCTTGTCAGGGGGGAGGATCAGAAGTTTTAGGACGGGATTGTCAGATGTGGGTATCGGACCTTAGAGAGCCGAGTTCTTCATCCGGAACAACTAGAAAGTCAATGGACGTTGGATTCGAGATAGGAGGCTAAGAGGGATGGCACTGCAGTGTTTCATCCGGGCAGCGACATCGACCTGCACCAGGAGAGGCGCGGGGAGTGGGAAGGCAGGTCTGCGGGTGGACGGCCTTGTCTGAAGCCACTGTTTCTGTAGCCTCACTTGCAATTACCGTCACAGAAGGCACCGCCCCTGGCCTCGGGGCTCTGGGGGACGAAGAGCTCTCCACACCCGTAGGAACCCTGCCTTCATGGGCCTGTGTGCCGCCTGAGGGAGGTCACACCTTGCCACCTGTCTTCCAGGACCCCTTTGCACTATGCAGCTGCGAACTGCCACTTCCACTGCATCGAGGTCTTAGTGACCACGGGGGCCAACGTGAACGAGACCGATGACTGGGGCCGGACAGCTCTGCACTACGCCGCGGCTTCCGACATGGACAGAAAGTAAGGGCAGCCTTGTCCCTGTGTCCCCTGGGGCCAGGGGTGGGGGCGGCTGGCTAGTTTCCTTCATTCTGCCTCACGGATGCTGGGGTGCGGCATCTCGCTCACCCAGATCAAGGAGTTAGAGACGCTTCGTACCCACCCCACCACCCCCTACCCTCCACCCCCCGCCGCTCCCCATTCTGCTCTCTTGATGTGTGATGATTTCATGTCACCGCACAATCACGTCTCTGTGTTTTGGGTGGAATGCCAAGGGGAGCTGTCAAGCCCAGGTTGTCAGCCCATTCAAAAATCTGTTGTCATTTATTTTTGTCATCTGCTGCCGTTTTCATTACCACCCCTCAAATGCTTCATCTGCGGTAAAACTTACATGTGCTGATATGTGCGTCCTGTGTGGAAAATAGCCACCCACGCGTCAGCCCCGTAGCCTCAGATGCAGTGTCATGTGTGAAGCAGGCACTGCTGTCCCACGCGGGTGTGGACGCCCTTCCAGGAGCTGGCGGGGAGGAAGTCTTGCCCTGGCCGTGGTAGGAGTCTGGGTGGCTGGGAATGGGAAGCAGGATCAGGTGACCCGGTTCGGGGGCAAAGACAGAGAGGTGCCCGTGATGTCTGACCTCGCTCTCACAGACTTAAGGGCCAGGGCCTCCTCCGGGGGAACAGCTTTTAGGGCCTTGTCTGCTGCCTCGGGCTGTGGGACTGCCTGGGTCAGTGCTGGAGAGCGTTGGAGAGAAGCATGCGTAACACACAGGGTGTCCCCCCAGAATGCATTTGCACTCTGAGTGACTATAAAATCAGTGTGTATTAACATACAGTTCATTTTTCAAAATTTAAAAAAATCTAGGGAAGTGAATAATTTTTTTCTGTCAACGCCTGTGTTCAAACTGATGACCGTTCTGGCCCAGGCACTGCTGATAACGCGAGGCCCTGGGATCGCAGGCATCAAGGATCATTTTGTCCCGTATCTGTGCGCCCTCAGTTCATCCACGGATGCTGGTTTTGTACTGCAAACTTTATCTTTTATGTTTCTCCATTAAAAAATAAGTCTACTGGCACTTGAGGATAAATTTTCTTTGTTCATAGCTTAGTCTGGCTCCACCCATTATTTCAAACCAGTTAAACCCGAAAAGGAGTGAAAATTAAGTGAATTATCAGCTCTTAAAGTGTGTATACCTTTTTTGGGGGGACACCCTGTAGATCCTCAATGAAAACTCTGTAGTACTTATTTCTTTGGGTTGGGAGGAAAATCATTGAGCTTTAAATAGCACCAAAATCATTAGCAAGTTGGCCATTAAAACACTAATTGTAGTTTTCTTTCTTTCCCTCACGCCGAGAAGTAAGACCACCTTAGGAAATGCCCACGAAAACTCAGAGGAACTCGAAAGTGCCCGCGAGGCGAAGGAGAAAGAGGCTGCCCTGTAAGTTACTTCCCTGAGTCGCCATGGGGCCAGCCTGGCTATTGGGGGTTTTCACTTGGGATCTTGAGGAGGTGATGTGGGCTTGTCCTTAATGAAGAAGAAACTGTTCTTTTAATAAATCCTTCAGCCGGGCTGCTTTCACCCAGGGCACTCTTTCTAAAATGGTGAGCTTGGGCACAGCCATGGCTGTGATTGGTCAGCGACTTTTGGAACCAGATGTGTCTGAAATATCACTTCTGACTCTGCCAGGTATCGGGTGCCTCGGGCGACACCTTGACATTCCTCCCAGGGCCGTAGGCTCTCCTGTAGGGCCCGCGGATAACTGCTTAGCCGATTCTATAAATAAATGCGTTGAGATTTCAGTGGGAAATACACCCATTGTACTCTCCTCTTCATCCCCAACACTCACATCAGCACACACACAGCCCCCTGCCCTCAGCTGCTGCTCCTGCCCCTCCTCCCCCCTGCCTCTGCCCGGCTATTCCTGTGATGGGGTGGGGTGCCTGTCTCCCCAGGGCTGTTGATTCCTGGGGAGCCCTAATGCTTTGTCCCTGGGAGCCCTTCCTGCACAACAGGTCACAGTGACAAGCTTGTGCTGCCCAGCGCGGTGACCAGCACACAGCTGGTGATCAGGAAGCAGTTGTTGAATAGGTGAGCAAACGAATGAACAGTGCCCACACTCTGGTCTCGGGACCCAGTGGATGTAGTGCCCCAAGTCTGCACACACACACAGCCCTTGGCTTGCTTGCTCTCTTTTCCACTCTAGGGCCTTCCTCCCGCCCGGTGGCTCCCCGTCCCCCCCCCCCCCCCCCCCGCTCCGCTGTCAGGACCCAGGCCTAGAGTTAAGTTGTCTACAGGAAGTCGAGGGATGTAGTTAGAGGGTGGCTCAGGTGCAGGTTCAGGGACATAACTTTGTTACTGGGTGGCAACGGGAAGCACTGCTGAGTGTAAAGCAGACTGGCCAGGTTTTACTCTAATTCTCCACAATTTAAATAATCATATTAAAGCCCGGCCGGCGTGGCTCAGTGGTTGAGCATTAACCTATGAACCAGGAGGTCACGGTTCGATTCCTCGTCAGGGCACATGCCGGGTTGCGGGCTCAATCCCCAGTGGGGGACATGCAGGAGGCAGCAAATCTATGATTCTCTCTCATTGTTGGTGTTTCTATCTCTCTCTCCCTTCCTCTCTGAAATCAATAAAAATATATTTTAAAAATGATCACATTAAAGACTGGAATTTTAAGCCATCTCAGCAAATGCTCCTTCTCTAGGAAATGCAGGCTTGCCCAGGCCAGAGCAGTCGGCTTACAGCTGATGGAGAGGGAGGGGCGGGAGGGGCAGGGACGGGGAAGGTGGCCACCCACTGCCCAACTGCTGCCCGAGAGCCCTTTTATGCAAAGAGGCTACTCTCGGCCCCCCCCCCCCCCCCCGGTCCAGATACACCCCTGGCCTAATGTGCATCTCTTGATGTTGCAGCTTAGGTGCCAGAACTGCCCTGGGAGGAGAAAAGATAAGTGTTTCCAGTTAAAACTAGTTAATCACTGTCCCATAAAAAACAACACGGAGAATTTTCAAATTCTGTCCAACTGTTGTTATTTCAGTAGCACTGTTGGTTGTATAGGTCAGGTATATTCTGGATTGAATAACTCTTTGGGAGCAACTCCAAGTGTTTTCCAAATTTTATATTCAATTGGTCAACAGATTTTCAGCAGCTGGGGGTTGTGCATCCATAGAATGCCATTCCTATCGAATGTTTTATACGAAGAGCCAAGTTCGGTTTACAGTGAGTCACACCTGCGGTCCTGCCCATGGGCATTTTATTACCCAAATAAGGGAGGACTTCCTTATAAGGTACATGTCACCAGAGGCAGTATGACGTCAGGGCCCCAAGAATAGCTTGACTTATTATTATGGAGTATTTTTATGGATAAATCATGTGACATGGAGGTATTTGGTTTAAAAATGTATGTCTCTCATCAATTTTTTCTAGAAATTAAAATATCATTTTAAACAGTCTCTGTATGTGATCTATTTTTCTCTTTGTGGCATTTGCCAAAAAGATAGGTAAATGTCACTTGAAAGCTCTTCTGTGCACTATAGAAATTTTCCTTTGGGAGTTCTTATTTAAAGTATAGGCTTTGGAATCTTACAATTTTAATTTGATATGAAATTGAATCAGCTTGGTTTTGTGAAGGAGTTGTTGGTCCCACTGCCCCAAAAATAAAATTGAGCCCTGGCTGGCGTCACTCAGTGGTTTGAGTGTCAGCCTGCGCACCAGAGGGTCACAGGTTCGATTCCCGTCAAGGGCACGTACCTGAGTTGCAGGTCCAATCCCCACCCCAGTCGGGTTGGGTGTGAGAGGCAACCAGTCAGTGTGTCTCTGTCACATCAATCTTTCTCTCTCCCTCCCTCCCACCCCACTCCCTTCCACTCTCTCTAGAAATCAATGGAAAAAATACCCTCAGTCCTCAGGTGAGGGTTAAAGTAATAAGAAGATTAAATTGAAATCACAGAGCAAGTGGTGTGGCCGACTTACTCCATCTTCCCCAGCAGGATTGTTCCATTTGCGATAAACCCTGAACGGAACTGGTTTGGTCCTTGAGGCCCGTGTCCTGGAGTTTGGGGCTCGTCTGGAAAGGGAGCCGCACGCCTGCGTCTAAGCTATTCCTGTGGTTGTGGCTTTTTCAGAAAAATGACGACTTTGTCATCAAAGGCTTTTAAAATGTATTAGTTATTATTTGCTTTAGTCTCTCTTCCTAGTGGTGCAATTCGAGTCTTTTTCTTCATTTGTGATGACTGACTTATGTTCTTTTAAATGTTTACCCATTCCTTTAATCCTTTTATTGTTTAGGCTCTTCTTCCAGGTTTTTGTTGGTTTGTTTGTTTTGTTTTGTTGTTGGCATGTTCTTATACATCTTAACTTTCCTTTTCCAACCTTTTGATCTTGGAGTCTCCCATAGCAAGGTGGGAAGAACCCCCTCTCTGAGGCTGGCCCCGTTGCAAGGGCCCGGACACTTCTTTATTCCAGTTGAGACTTTGCCTTTTGAACATGGAGCTCTAACCCTGCCTAGCCAGTGGTGCTGACAGGGCGGGTGTCCACCTTAGGATGAGAAGGAAAAGAACTGAATGACCGTCTTGTTGCTAAAGGCTTTCATGAATTCTAGAGTGGCAGTTTTAAGCTGAAATAAAGGCATATACACACACACAGAAACACGCGCACACACTTCTTCCAGGACACAAACCCTCCTTGCTGTAGGATTTTTAAAGAAATACTTAAACTCACAAAGTGCTCTGTGGAGCATTCATAATAGGAAGAAGTTTGCATTCAGTATCTCTTTTGGTCCAGAGATGTTTTCTGAAATGACCTCATCCCTACACTTTCAGATGCCTCGAGTTTCTGCTTCAAAATGACGCCAACCCATCTCTCCGGGACAAGGAAGGTTACAATAGCATCCACTACGCGGCTGCCTACGGCCACAGGCAGTGTCTGGAATTGGTGAGTCGCTTTGCCTTGTCTTGTTTTCTCTGACACACACACACACACACACACACACACACACACACACATGCATCCAGACCAGACAGTGCTGGTCTTAATGCCTCAGCAAAGGGCCTGACTACCTAGGTAAGTCCTCCTAGAAACCACCTTGAAGATGTTCTGTGGTAAGTGATTCAGTTGTTTAACTGGATCATGTGAGATCTCTTTGTTCCTTTTCTGTCCATCCTAATCTTAGAAATGGCTGACAATGAACTCTTTTCTACATTAACTTGGGCCGAGAATGTAAGACCTGTGTACGGACACAGTTTGTATTTTAAAGATCATTTGGACGTATCAGATAAGCTCAGTATATGTTTCTGGAGGCGCACGTAGCACCCACATATTCAGGAGAATTGTTGTAAGATAATTTACATAATCATGAGGCATGTGGGCTTGTTACAGTCCAATGTGTAGTCTAGGGAAAGATATTGGCAAGGGTACAAAAAATCAGAATGTACTGGAATTCCCAAACCACCAGAAATTTCAAACCTGTCGTGATCAGAGAACACTTTGGGGTTTGGAGTCTGAAATGCCTCTGCTGGTATAGGTCAAAAGAGACACAAACTCACATGCTCACAGGAACCAGAAATGTAAAGTAAAGGAGTGAAGTAAGCCCAGGTGTGCAATAGGGAGTGGTGGGGATTGTGGCAGCTAGAGAGCACATGCTCTGTCTAAAGCAGTGGTTCTCAACCTTCTGGCCCTTCAAATACAGTTCCTCATGTTGTGACCCAACCATAAAATTATTTTCGTTGCTACTTCATAACTGTAATGTTGCTACTGTTATGAATCATCATGTAAATATCTGATATGCAGGATGGTCTTAGGCGACCCCTGTGAAAGGGTCGTTCGACCGCCAAAGGGGTCGCGACCCACAGGTTGAGAACCGCTGGTCTAAAGGGAGAAACAGCGAGTCAGCCCCAGCCCACGGAGACCAGGTGGGAATGCATACCTGGGGTTGCCAGACTTCAGCGTGTCTCTCGTATGTGAAATTGGCTGCTTAGAAAACCCTGGGTGGACTAGGAAGAAGAGATGTGGATTTGTGGCTGGATTCTCTCTGCTGGCCACCACCGGCCATCTCCAGAGCATCCCCCTCATTCAGCTTCACCAGGATACACGGGCCATCCAACCTCCCCACCTCTGGTCTAATGAGAGGTGTCGCCTTTGGGGACTGGACTCCCAGCTCTTGTCCATGTTTCTTTAAAAGCAGAAGTCCCACTGTCAGAGCCATTGAGAGGTGTCCAGTGTCCGGGGGAACCTTGCACAGTTGCACAGCGATTGAGAGAGGCAGGAGGCAGAAAGCGGGAGAGCAGCCGTGCCCGCGCCCGTGGGGAAGTGACTCAGTGATGCCCCGGCTTGTTCCTTTCCCTTCGGCTTTGCTGCTGGTTTCAGGCGGTTCCAATAGGGTCGTTCTTACTATTACACACAGTTATGCAGGTTCACAAAGGTCCCCCAGTTTGGAAAGAAGAGGGTGATTGTTCTAGTGGGCTTTTTGGTGTGGCATTTCCTGGTGAATGGTGCCTGCCTTCCTAATCCTGGAATACTTCCGAGCCTTCTTTCCTGTGGTTCTTGTGAATGCTAAAGATGTCCCCGTTTGACCTTGGGGGTGGCATTTCCCCTCTAGTTTTGATTGCATTCTGGTTCTTCCAGTTCCGGTGGCTGCATAACAAATCACCCCAAAGTTAGTGGCTTCACACAACAGTCATCATGTATGTGCGGTCCCTGTTTCTGTCCATCTGGAACTCAGGAGTGGCCTCGCTGAGTGGTTCTAGTAAAGGTGTCCTGTGAGATCAAGTCAGACCGTGGCTGCTTTCCATTGGTTTTCCCGATGAAAACCATGCCGTAATCGGACGTCAAAACTTTTATTACGAAGTTTGTTGTTGCAGTCTTAATAACTTGTGCTGGTGTGTTGTTGTTTTTTTTAAAGAATAGTTTATTGATTTTTAGAGAGAGAAGGCGGGAGAGAGAAAGGGAAATACAGATGTGAGAGTGGTATTTCTGCACCACCTCCCCTATTACCCCCCTATCAGGGATCGAGCGTGCAGCCAGGGCAGGTGTCCTGACCGGGAATTGAACCAGTGACCTTTTGGCGTGCGGAAGGATGCCCAAACAACTGAGCCACACCAGCCAGGGCAACTTGTGCTGTTTTAAAGAATGCTCCTGTAACACTTTCTCTCTATGTAAATAATCGATTGCACATTATTTTTATCTGTCAGGAAACCAGCTCAGGGCCCTTATGTCTGTTAGCCAGTGACCAGGGTTTCTGTCCACCAGAGGCTTCACAAGTTCTGTTTGCTCATGAAAGTACCCCTCTGATTCGATGGCACTTGCTCTGTGTGATTCACAAAGAGATGACAATTCCTGGCCATTACAAGACATTCAAACATCAGGTGTCAGGGGGACGAGGGTGGGGGTGAGAGGTGGGGTAGTAATTGATCTCAATTTGCACTGTCAGCTGAAAAGGACCAGATTAGCAACATAAATTGGTAGAAATGTCACCGTTGTTTGCTTTCAGAAAAGAACCC
This sequence comes from Myotis daubentonii, assembly GCF_963259705.1. Classification (NCBI taxonomy): domain Eukaryota; kingdom Metazoa; phylum Chordata; class Mammalia; order Chiroptera; family Vespertilionidae; genus Myotis; species Myotis daubentonii. Next base: position 6,764,138 of record NC_081846.1, on the reverse strand, counting down.
CAACGGGTCATTTATAACAGGGATGGGAGAGAAATTCTCTCCCTTTGTCCTGAATTATTATGGTTATGCAGAAAGTTCCGTGTATTTCCACTGTGAAATGCACCCTAAAATTCCTCCTGGGCAGTTCCAATAAGCAAGGATCCTGAGCAGGATGTAAGCAACCTTGCACCCTGCACCCTCCTGTTCAAAACAAAACAGCCCTGGGCTCTCCCCTGGGAGTGGCCTCGGAGAGCCCGACCACCGACCACCGACCACCGTGGGTGTCTGCTCCCACCCCTGGCCCATCCATGGTGGGGATTTGGGGGAGGGTAGGACCAGCACCAGTGGTATTTGTTGTGTGTTCATCACATGCCAGGAATTTTGCATACATTATGCCATTTAATTGTTTTTCCGTTTTCTTGAGGAATACTTGATATACAGCCCTGTATCCATTTAAGAGATAGCCTAACGACTTGACTTACATATATTGTGAAATGATTAACAGCAAGTTGAGTTAGCATTCATTACCTTCTATAGATTCTTTTCCCTAGTGAGAAGAAGAAGGCTGTTCTTGAAGCAAGCAGTGGGTTTTTTGAGGAGCACCTTTTCTAGTTCCTCTCTCTCTCTCTCTCTGTCTCTGTCTCTCTCTTTCTCTCTCTCTCTCCCTCAGACCACAATACCCTGATATTCCTTAAAACTCCCATTTCCTTGGGTCCCAGACATTAGGGAAGCAAACCAATGGGCCCGTGTGCACTAGAAGGTGCGTTTCTGAGACTCATCGCTGCCATGCCGGCCTTCTCCCTCATCTCAGCACACAAACACCCCAGCCCTCCCAGGGCTCATACGTCTAACAGTTTGGTTCTGACTCTGCGCTGGGTGCCAGAATAATGCCAGTGAAAGGCATGTTTGAGCCTCTGAGCAGGCATTATGCCGGGAGACTTTCTGTATGTCGTGTTCCCTCGCCCATGGTTCTGGCCTCCGGAAAGGACACAGAGGAGGAATGAATGTTGTGGCCTCTGGGCGTGTCCGGCCAGGCCAGGCCTCTGTGCTGCAGGCGGTGGATAGGACCGAACAGGGTGCTGGCCATCAGAGCAGCTGATTCGCGAGGTTGGTACAGTGTGTCTTCTGCCGCTCTTCCCACTTCGCGGAGCAATTCCTGTGATCACGCACATCATTAAATGCGGGCCATTAACTTTGATGCACATGTTATTTGACTCTGACATTTCACTCGGTGTGTTCGTCCCGTCTGTGATCCGAGGCTGAGCATTTGTAAACCCTACTTCGTGTTCAGTCTATTTTGCTATCATCGAAAAGGAGCAGAAATGATTTTTTGTTCTTTTCACTCTATTTTCCTAATATAAACATATGTCGAATTTGTTCCATAAGCACAAACCTTCTAGAAAGGAGTACGAACCCTTTGGCCTCAACAGAGGAGCTCAGGTTCAGAGTTCTGCCAAGTCAGCCTACTCAGGCAGCGTTCTCGGCTGGACTTGGCCAAAGAGGTGCAAGCAAAAATCTGCCCCCAGACGCATGCCAAGGGCTGTGATCAGTTACATGCGATTGAGCTCAAAATATCAAGGCAGCAAGGAGGAGCCTGGCTACCACAGCAGCTTGTCTGAATAAAACTTACGTTTCAGGGGAAGAAGGGGGTTAAAGAAGAGCTTGGTGCCTCCCTTCTCCTTGGTCTGGAATGCACTCTCTTTCTAAAAAATATATTTTTTATTAGTGATAGTATTACAGATGAGTCCCATTTTTCCTCTTTCCCCCCTCCTCCCAGCCCCTCCCCTCTCCTCCCCTCCCCTCAGGTCTTCACTCTTACTGATTCGGAAGAGAACGATTGGAGAATCATGCCTCTACTTGGAGTCTGTGTGTTTATATGGGCATACTGAATTTCCTTAACAATACTAAAGAGTTGTCTGTGACAGCAAGATTTTTGTGGTTTGTTATACTGAGATGGAAAAATGTATGGGCCAATATAATGACATAAATCGCCTACAGAAACTTAGAGGGATTGTTTGAAAACTCGAAGCTTCTGAACCAATTCAGCCCAAGACGTTGCCATGCCAAGTCTCTGGGAATTTGGCTGCTCCCCCCCCCCCCCCGGCCTTCTCCCCTGTTCCGAGCCAACTTGAATTTCAACTGCGAGAGTGTGTGGGGGTGACAGACGCCCCTGCATGTGTATTCTAGGAGTTTCTGAGATTCTCTGAAGATAGACTGAAGGCCACTATATTTTGGGCCACTGAACACTGAAATTATGCTACTCCCAAGTAAACCACTGTGTGTTTCGGGTGGTCCCTGTGTTTATCAGAGGCCTTTAAGAAACCTTCACCGCCTGGCTCTGTAGCAGAGGTGCTTATATTAGCAATGTCTGCTTAAGCGTTTCGAGGCGAAGAACGCAGAGAATCGAAGAGTTTAAAGAAGAAGAGCTACTAAGTAGTCATCTGCAGACAAGAAGGTGAAACATCAGCAAACCTGAATCCCAGCCCCAAACAAGTGTTTGCTGGCTCTCTCCTGTCCCCGGAGGTACGGCTAAGAGAAGGGGTTGGGGTGTCTGTGACCTCCCAGCAGGCAGACCGCCAGTGAGCAGTGGGAACCTCAACAATGCTGGGCTTGCGTTTGCTTCTAGTTAGTTCAGTTGAAACATGAAATCTCATGGGCAACAGGCACAGAAGAAGTAGCCTGGTGAAGGCGATCGGACCTGCTATAGGGAAAAGGAGAGTAAAGTTCTGGCTCACCCCATGACTTGCTAGTTCAAAACCAAGTCGCACACTTAAGAGTCTCAGTTTTAGGAAAGATTGATGCCAAGTTCCAAAGGAAAATGAACTATTATCCTCTAAATGTACATGAATTTAAGGATCAGCTTTATCAGACAGACGGTTCTAGTGATGCCAAGCCCATAAAGTCAAACATTGTTGAACAAGTGAAATACACTTGGGAGTGATTACATTGGACTTAGTGATACAACTTAAGTGCTGTTTTATAGATGCACCTGTTCCAGTGACGGTCCTGCTTGTCAGGAAGGTATTTCAGAGAAGACGCAGGTGAGAGAGGAAATGAAAATTTAAACTCTGTGACTTGGCTTTTTCTTTAAATTTGATTACTTCCCAGCACAAACTCATTTTATTGCAATCTTCCCTCCATTTTTCCCTTTTTCAATATATAAAGACCCATACTGATGTCTCAAACTGGTATGAAGAAATCCACAACATTAAAACCACACACTCACGTCCACTCACCTTTCTGTCATGTCTCTCAGTGGATAGTGGGCACTGAGGCAGTCAGAGAAGAGGCGTTATTCCTCCTGATACGTAGCTTCTAGGGACTCGGCGATAAAGGAGGAATGTTTCTTAAACAAACGTAGTTTAAAAGTTAGCCTAAAAAAGTGACTCTGCCTCCCTCCCTCTCCTCCCTCCCTCCCTCCCTCCCTTCCTCCCTCCCTTCCACTCAGCTACAGCCTCATTAGGCAGGCTGAGCAGGGCAGACCTCATCTCTTAAAAGAATCAATTCCTTAAACAAAACAAAACCCTAATTCTCTTTCCAGGCCTTTTCTCACGGGGGAGAAGTTTAACAACCATGCCTATTTTTAATAAAGTCATAACAATGAACATTTATGGCAAGCAGGTTGGGCTAGGCCCCATGCCGGCATCATCTCATTTAATTCTCCCAGCAACACTAGGACATAACTCCTCTTTTACCCAGACTTCACGTGTGAGTATTCTAAATACCGAGAGATGGAGTAACTTGCCCTGGGTCATGCAGCTGGTGTGATGCAGAACCAGGACTCAAACCCGTGTTTGTCTGACTCACTTCACAGTCCAAGCTTTGAACCGCTGTGCTCGGGAGGACGGGCAAACTCCAGACTTTGAGGGACAAATCAATCCCAGAACCTCTGAATTCCACATCAGCCAAGACTGTGACAGCCAACTGAGGCACCACTGAGACGAGCAGTACTTTATTAAAATATTTTTAACATTGATTTCAGAGAGGAAGGGAGAGGGAGAGAGAGAAACATCAAGGATGAGAGGGAATCGTTGATCGGCTGCCTCCTGTACGCCCCCTCCCCCCCAATTGAGGAATGGAGCCCGCAATCCAGGCATGTGCCCTGACCAGGAATCGAACCATGACCTCCTGGTTCACAGGTCAATGCGCAACCCCTGAGCCACACCGGCCGGGCAAGACAGGCAGTGTTTAGGCTTCAGTTAAGGGAAGCAGGAGAGCCTTGGACAATGCCAGTGACAGTATGTCTGTGTCATCCATCTCTTTGGCGAGCCTCGTCTCGACTAGCAGTCTGCCTTGTCTTTTTCCGTCAGGAGAGTGGACCCACCTCATAGCATCAGCCACCCAGCGACGGGGAAAAGGACCCCAGTACCGCTCTCGAGTACACCCCCGGCTTGCACTCAGGGGCACGGAGCCTGGGCTTTGGCACATGCTTTATCAAAGCGCTCTTGAACCCACCTTCCCTCTGGAATCTCTGCTCAGTATCTTTGTTAGCAGCTGCCTGATGGTAACAGCTGCCAGGGAGGACCACTTCCAGCCAGAGAGGGTGGGGAGGGGGGTGTTGGGTGGAGGAGTGCCTTCCCAGCAGGATTGTTCCTCCAAAGATACTTATCTTTGGCAGCTGCCACGGACACATCGCTGGTGAGGTCAGGACCGGGTCCCCATCCTGACCACTTCCCTTCTTGATCCGCATTCGGTAACGGAAAGTGTAGAGGCCCAAGCTTTTGTAGTCGGAATAAGAGCTCACATACACACCTGTGCCTTCGGGTCGTGGGGTTCTGTCTGATTCAAAGAACAAAGAGCCTTTCTAAGATCCCCAAGGAGCGGGAAGAGGCTCGGCCATCTGTAACCGCTGACGGGGGTGTTTGGAAAAACCAAATCCCTCCGCAATAACTGAGATCGATTTTTCCTGTATGAGCAGTCCCTATCACCTGAGTGGTAACATCACTGCCTTTAAATGCTGTGGGCCACTCAGCACTTGGAAAGGAAATTTTGTTAATATTAGACAATAAAATATACTTGGTCACTGGGAAGCAATTTAATGTAGGGTGACAACTTCATAGCATTTTTCCCCTAGGAAGAATTGATAGTTTCCCAAACACATGTTTTATTTCACACACACATACACTTACTTTTTTAATTACATAAAGATTTTTCAGTTTGTAGCAACCTTCTTTGGGTCTCAAATTCCTCATGCTGAAAAGAGACAAACTGTAGTAGAAATAACCCAAAGCAATCATTTCAGACACGCCTATGTTTTTGGTGTCGTTCTCTCAAAATATATTTTTAAAAGTGAGAGGAATATTACAACAAAGATGATACTTAATATTTCCTGTGTACGGACTGGTCTTGGCAGTTGGTGAGGCTGGCGATCAGGGTCAGCGTGGGAGCTCTTGCAGGCTCATACACTGTATTAGTCCTTATCAGGCAGGTGAGTTGTATGAGCAGGAACATCCTTTGTGAAGTTACAGTGAAAAGTCCAACTACTAGGAGGGCCAGGGATTGATGTCATTTGCCACAGCTACGTTCCCTTCCAAACAGGAGACTCAATTTTATAAACTGAATGAAGATCAGAAGTTTGCTTCCTGAGTGAAGAATTAAAATCAAAGGAATTGAGTAAACGTCAATGAGCTCACGCTCTAGTGACCTAAGGTTTCCTCTCCTACGAAGGCCTTGTGCTTTGCAGTCAGAATACCCTTGGCGACCTGCCCAGGCGTTCTCTCCCTGAGACAGACTGTTTCTCCTGGACCCCATGGACACCAAGCTGGTTGTCTACTGGGACAACTTCTATGTGACTTCTCTTACATCAGCTACCTCTAGGGTGGCTACTTGCTGGACACAGAGTAAATTATAGGGCAACGTGTGGCTATATCTATCTATATTGGCTATCTATCCATATCTATATCATATATCTATACATCTATATCTATATCATCTATTGGCTCAAAATGTCATTCATATTTTCTAGTTCTCTGTAGGATAATAATAGTATAATAACTATCCCCAAATTATTTCTCTGGCCCTGTCCCCGCCTATTCTGCCAAAACTTTGGCTTTAATTTCTTCTGAAGGGGTCTGTCGTGTTTCCCATGCACTGTATGCAGTTCTCTCGGCTACAGAGGACACTCACTATTTTCCTCCCCTGTTCTCACTTGCTGTGGTGGTATCTCCGGTTATTAACAACCACAAATCTGTTAGGTCACAAGTGTCTAGTGGAGATGCTGCCCTCCTTGCTGCCCCCCAGTGGCAGTGCAGAGGCTGCCAGGCTGTGCCCAGTGTGTGGAGTCTGCGCTCACCTCCTCCCACTGTGCCACTGACCATCCTTGGTGTCCATACCATGTGGTGTGGTTGGGAGTTGAAGAACCGGGATCGTCAGGCTGGATTGAGATGCCAGCACTGCCACCACCTACCTGCAAGGTTTTCACAGCGTTTCCTTCACTTCTGTAAGCCTCCATATCTTCCCTAATCTGTCAGGTAGGGATCGGCTTGTTCTGAGGGATAATGGGGCGATGTAAGGAAAGTGTGCGGCATGGGGCTGGCCTAGGATAGGTACAAGTAGAAGCTATTGTTATGACTGTATTTCATGTATCTTAACCAATATCCCTTATGTCCTGGGCACGGTGCTCTATGCCAGGTCTGAAAAGATGGAGAAGTTCCCGTATCAGGGAGCTTGCTGTCCAGTGATGGGAATCAGCGTGTAAACAAATAACTATAATAAAGGACCACAGTTGCCCTGTTAGGGTTCTGGATTTCTCTTATTCATACCCTTCATCATCCAAGATAAAATAGGATGCCCCAGAAGAGAGGTACAGGTGCCGTGCTGAGAGAGCTAAGGGGACAGAACGTCTCATTCTGGGCTCTGTGGTTAATGAGATTTCCTGGCACTCGTCAGCGTGATGCGTTTACCGTTTGTCTCTTTGGAGTCCTGTTTTCATCACCCAACATCGTGGAACAGTAGACCGGACCTGAGATGGATGGAATGAGGGAGCATGCACGTGGATGTGTGGACTTGATTTGATAAATTGACCAACATCTCGTTTTCGGTAGAGCGGAGAAGCTGTCTTCATGACGCTCTCTTTCTCTGTAACTGACACAGTACATTGGGGTCAAGGAAAGTGGATGCGTCTCTCAGCCCGTGCTCCCGAATCCCATCGCCATCTGGGATCAGCCATTCATCAAAGATGAAACGCGAGGCAGGCCCATGTCGGAACACATGCGTGTCAGTCTTGCCCATCTGCTTTAAATTTGCTTAAACTAGTAACAGCTTTCTTTACCCACTTCTTGAATCTGTGCTGATTCTTTTAATGTTCATCAGCCAAAAATAGCGGACGGTGCTTACTTAGCTCGTGTTTCAGAACGCCACAAGACTCGCTGTAATCGAACCGGTAGAAAAAAATGTTAAAGCTGTATATTTTCTTGTGTGGCTAGAATCACTAACATGCTATTGATACTTAGAGCAGGAATTTATACTCTAATTTAACATTAAAAATGGTGTCTGGCGAGACCTATGTTGGTTTGCATGCATTTTGTGGGGACGAAGAGCAGGTAAGCAGAATGCCTTCCCGAAGCAGGATACTCCTCTGTTGCATCATTATTTTTGTATTCAAACCTATTATCTCCTTTGTTCTCTTTTTGTGCATTTTAAAAATCATATTGCCACGTCCCTCGGCTTCTAAATTGCTCTCAGCCTAGACCTAAATAAGACATCTCTGGCCCTAGGCAGATAGACTTTCCTTGTTCTGAGGCAAAGAGTAAATTAACATGATGATAATAAAACTCAGGGTAATTTGGGAATATCATTTCGATGAAAATGATAGCTGATTAAAAGAGGTAACTGTTAAACTTAAGAATTGCTCTCAGAAGTCACCATGGAAACATGAGACCAGTATTATTGTGTCTTTTTTCTTTTTTTTCTGGTAATACACAAAGAAGATATGCTCAGCAAGAAGAATTGATCCAGTGTAACACCTGTGACCCTGAATATTTTACAGGGTTGACTACCTGTCACCATTTTAACGTGCCTGCCACTTAATGCAATCGAGGGTTTTGTAGTGCAAGAACCTCTACTGAAGTAGCTCTCCGAGGAGGACTTCTGTTGATGGATGTGTGGGTAATGGGAAGGGGATGGAATACATTTTGAATGTGAAGCCTGGGAGACCTGCTGCCTTTCTGTCTTAGATGCCAACTGATAGTGGTGATTAGGCCCCAGAGTTATAGAAAGACTCTAATAATCAAAGCCTTTGTAGACACTATTTTATTAATGAACTAATAAAGCCCTTGAAGGTGAAAAATTAAGCCAATTGACATAAAATCTAGACTTCTTTAAATTTCATTAAAATTATTTACTATTTCTTTTTTTAATTCTTCTTTTTTTAAATATATTTTTATTGATTTGAGAGGAAGGTAGAGGGAGGGAGAGATAGACACATCAGTGATGAAAGAGGATAATTGATTAGCTGCCTCCTGCACACCCCACACTGGGGATCGAGCCCATACCCAGGGCATGTGCCTTGACCAGGAATTGAAGCATGACCTCCTGGTTCATAGGTCAATGCTCAATAACTGAGCCATGCCAGCCGGGCTATTTATTATTTCTTTTCGTCTTGTACATTGCCAGGATATAAGGATACGTTTACTATGGAAAACAGAATTTGAGGAGTCTTTTGATAAACTAGTTATTGAGTAACATGCTGACATGTTACCCATTAGTGATATATTATACAGCCAGCTCTATAAGTAGGTCATACTGGGTGAGATTTTGGTCTGATTAGCATCTCTGAGTGATTATTTACACATTTCCAGCATAAGTACTCAATGTCAATATTTAAAGGATAGCAGTATAGGTAGAACTGGATTATAATTAGGGAATGAAATAGACAGAAGGGGAATAAGGACCCTATTTCAGGCCCTTTCTGATTGTAAAAATAATATGTGCTGTAGAAAGTTTGGAAAATCATGGAAATATTCAAAGAAAATTGAATTGCCGATAACCTCACCATCCACAGATCACGCCTGTTTAAATTTTGATCTATTTCCTTATGGTCTTTCCCCCAATGTCTGCAGATACATGCATGGCTGTGTGTTTTTGTCAGAGTAGGTGTTTAACTACCTCAAGGTCTTCTGAGCAATAATAACAAAATAGGAAATCATTTTTTAAAAGGAATTAATTTGGATTCTTCTTCAGGAGTAGGGCAGTCAGGCATCAGTTTCATTTAGACCCCAGCACTAAGACTATCTGATGTAGAATTTGGCCAAGGAGACAAATGGGGGCCATCTGGTCTTAATCCCCCCCCGCCAGCCGAGCTGAGCAGCTCACCTTCTCCCCAGTCTTCACTTCCTGTGCTATTTGGCAGGGCTGTGCACACCCTGGCATGATTTCCAAAACAAATGCCTGCTTCTTAAGTCTGCGTATAATTAATAACTCCCGGCAGGACATGCGTCTTCTGTAGGTTTGGAATCCTGCCTAATTTCCTCTCAGATAAGTAATTAGATGCTGAGGCCCGATAAGGCTCTCTCCTCAGAGCCTCTGCCAAGCAGCCTGCCTCTGAGAGGTGGGCAAGAGGATTAAAATCTGAAAATGGCTGGAGGTTTTCTCATGTGTCACAAGCCCATCCCCCAAGCCCAACCCTTCCCCAAACCAGAAAAGATTTAAAATGGATCAAAAATGCCTATACCTTCCGTCATTTAGATGGGTTCGTTAACATCCTTTTTCTGTTTTGTTCAACTCACACATTTTCTGTGCAGTCAAATTACAGGTGAAGGATGGGCTTCTCACTCGCTGCGAGTACCGTCGAGCTGGCGATTGCACGCTTCTCTGGAATGTGGTCTCTATTCCAAGGAACCATGTTGACTAAACTCCTTTATGAGAATATGTTGGGACATTGCTGTCATACGGCTTCTTCTCCCTGGTAGCTTGTCTGACTCTCACGAAAGGCTACGTCAGAGGTCCATACTGCCTGGGTTCAAAGGAAACACTCCTCTTTACTTCTATTTCGTTTCCTTAAAGCAGGACGTTTCAACATTGGCACTACTGACATTTTGAACAAGATAATTCTTCGTTGGGGGGGGAGGGGGGGCTGTTGGTGCATTGTACGATGCTTAGTAGCATCGCTGGTCTCTATCCACCAGGCACCAGTAGCTACCAACCTCCCCCACCCCCACCCCCACCCCCACACCCAAATGTTGACAATCAAGTATCTCTCCAGACGTTGCCAGATGTCCCCCTGGAGATTAGAATCGCCCTTGTTGAGAAGTTTTGGCCTCCCATCTCAGTGTGACAGTATCCATACAGTGAACCTTTATTTATTGGTGGGATGGAACTAGGACTCCAAGCCAGTGCTGTTTATTCATCGCGTCTACAGAGTTGCTATTAAGTCATTCCGAAGGCACAGGGAGAGCAGTTGAGGGAACGCTTGTTCTGATTTAACCAAGCTGGTTCCCCCCAGTAGCTGGATTTGGTAGAATCTTCTAGTTTCTGAAAAAGTTGGGTCTTACTGTTTGTGAGTCATCAGCACTTTAAAGATAAGAAAAAGGAGGCTCCCGAGTCATTTCACACACAGAGTTAGTCACCCCCCCCCCAACCTCCCCCCCCCCCCCCCCGCCCAGTTCTACTGAGAGTGCTGTGTTCTCCTAAAGCCACGCACAGCAAGGCACCACCAGGGTTTATTTATACAACTTTCCCTATGCAAGAACCGTCAAAAAATAACCTGCTGGCTGCCAACAGGAGGTTCAAATTTAATTGACCCAAAGTAACTATCATTATTTTGAGAGAAAGGTTTAATTGCAAGAAAGGATATTGCAAACTTGGAGTGAAGGAGGAGAATGCTTGGTCGTTGGTGCTCAAGGAGTCCCCTGGCCAAGATTCAGAGGCCACTGGACTAGTTCAGGAGGGAGAACAGTACATGGTAAAGTAGAAGGACCAGAGGAACCTTCTTTCTTTCTTTGATTAAAATCACTGCTAAGGCCAAATTCTTAAGGTAAGAAATCAGAAAGGCATGGGGTTATCCTAACGCATATACAAGGCATGAAAAATATAAGGCGTATTTGATATAAGAATATGAAAGTTAAATAAGTGACCTAATGTTCCCTTAATGGCATAGAACTTGAATATGTGAGTCTGGTGGTGTGGATGTTATGGGGGATAAAACAAGAATGCCTTGCTACCACCCACATATTGAGAAATCCCAGCCACCCCCCACAGCGAGGTACCACGAACTTGTAAAAGGTATGGAAAAATACTTTGCACGTAAATTATTAGAAGATGACAAATCTTTAATGATTAGATACATGAAAATTGGCCTACTTAGAAAAGCACCATACAAATAATAAATAAATGATTTCAAGATTTTCAGGAAATCTAGAAAAAATATTCAAATAGCTAAAAGTAAGGGTTAAGATTTACGTTCTTAAAGGACTGGCAAAAGCTATTTCAACAAAGAAATTGTGATGGTGGGGTTCTTTTGTGGGGTTTTATTCTCTCTCTATGAATCAGATATCTTCAGTTCCAGAGGGCATATGTTATACTCATTCACAAAATTCACTTCTTAAATGTCAACCGTAATTGAAAAACAAAATATTATTTTTTTAATTCACTGAGGTCGCTCCAAATTCTTGCCTCTCGCCTCCTGTAATGGTCCCTGTCGGAACAGGCCCTTCCCCGCTAAGGCCTATGCAGCAGGCTGAGCTCTCATTGCTGCAAGCATGTGGCACTGGTCTTCTGAGAGGAGAAACCCTTTCTCCTCTGACTTGGAGTGATTAGTGTTAAATGAACAAACCATGGAGTGACTCACGTGATTACTCTGAGCCCAATGTGTGTATTTTCCAAGACCAGTTAGGCTGAGTTTTAAAATCTGAGTAGACAGATGCCGTAGTATTTGATGTTCGCTCACCTTTGCAGAGGAGTGCATTTTGGTTATCGTCTTAAAATCGCCACTTAGACGCTGTCGTTACCAACTGGAGATAAATGTTTAAAGAACATTTTAGTCGTCTCCTAGAGACAGTTATTTATAGATAGCCACAAATACTTTTTTTTTTAAAGAAAGGCTAACTTTTCATTAACATCTTTCTTGCAAGTTGAAATTCGTTTTTATTAAACCAGTGGAAAAGACCAGGTTTTTTGGTGTGTGTTGTTTTAGTGGAAACTTGACTCAATTTGTATTTTATTTCACGGATGAAGGCTGAGCACAGTAAAGCTTCGAAAAGCTGTAACAGTACGCGGTCTGTTTTAGAAAACACGCTTCTTGCTAGGAACAGACTTGCGAGGCGCGCGCGCCGGAAGTAGCCAGGGAGCCACTTTTAGTGAAGGAGGGACAAGCCCTCTGCTCCCTGTGAGGGTCAGTAACCAGCTCCTGGGAGAGTAACTGCGCTGAGGAACCTTGCAAATATAAAATCGGAGCAGAGTGTGTGTGTGTGTGTGTGTGTGTGTGTGTGTGTGTGTGTGTGTGTGTGAAACTGACATGATAAACTGACCCAGCAAAGTGTATCTTCAAGCACTATACCTCAAGTGACCCCCCACATTATTTAAATTACCAAAAAGATGTTGCCAATTTTAAATCAAAAGCCTTAATAGTCTAACTTTTTTTGCAATTTATCATCAGGATATCAACATGAATATTCATAAAGATTCAGCCACACAAGCGTTCATAGCTGTTAATATCAATAATCATAACACCTACAAGGGGATAACCTGAAAGTTCAAAGATGGGGGAGCAAGTTAAATTCTTGAGACATTATTGCACTGATTCGTTGGAATGCTGTGTGGCCATTAAAGTGATATTGCAAAGAATATTCAGTGTCTGCAAAAATATTCACTACATGTAAAGCATATACATCATGATTTATGTGTGTCTATGCACTATTTGCCTAGAAGGGCACATACTAAAATATTAACTAGTTGTCTCTGGCTGTCCCCATTATGGATTAGAGTCCATGTTATTTTCTTCCCTTTTGTCTTTAAAGAGTACTTTACAATTGTTTCATCTTTTTAAAAAAATTGCTGCTTTGCCCTAGCTGGTTTGGCTCAGTGGATAGAGGGTCGGCCTGTGGACTAAGGGGTCCCGGGTTCGATTCTGGTCCAGGGCACATGCCTGGGTTGTGGGCTCAATCCCCAGTAGGGGACGTGCAGGAGGTAGCCGATCAATGATTCTCATCATTGATGTTTCTCTCCCTCTCCCTTCCTCTCTGAAATCAATAAAAATATATTTTTAAAAAATTGCTGATGAAAGCAAATTTATTGAACAACTTCTCTGGGCCAGATACAGTCTTAGTCAGGCAGTATGTTAAATAAAGCATGCATTCCTGAATGCATCTTATTGAGAGGTTATATTTTAAAAGTCAAGGTCATTGGAAAGGAAAGTTAAGCCCCTCAGAGTGACCGGTGGTGTGGGAAGAGCGAGCTGTCTTTAGGCCTCAGAGACATAACAAGCACCTGAACTCCCACCTCCTCTCCCTTCCTCTCCGTGATGGGGCTCTTAGGCTGCCGGCCAGGGCGAGGGTCAGAGGTGGAATGAAACACAATGCTGGGGCCACGAGCGCGGAATTACGGAGGAGGACTTAGACGGCAGGACCTGACCTCATTGTTGTAGCAGAGAAAGCACGGCTGTCCCACTGCTTTCCTGCAACCCAGGAAGGAAGGTGTAATGAGGATAGAATCACCAGCATGTAGAAAGGGTACAAGGGCCTGGCTGGGGGGCTCAGTGGTTGAGTGTTGACCTATGAACCAGGAGGTCAGGGTTCAATTCCTGGTCAGGGCACATGCCCGGGTAGTGGGCATGATCCCTAGTGGGGGGCGTGCAGGAGGCAGCCAATCAGTGATTCTCATCATTGATGTTTCTCTCTCTCCTTCTTTTTTAAAAGAATTTTTTAAAAAAAATTTTTTTTTAAAGAAAGGGTGAAAGGAAGAGGGCTTGTCGCTCAGTAGGGCAAAGAGGTGGGTATGAAAGTGACAGGGCCGGCGGTGTGGCTCACCGACCGGCTTCCTGGTGCCCGAGTGGAAACGCAGAGGAGAAAAGGAAAGCAGAAAAAAAGTCCAAGTTGCAACTTCAGCTGTGCAACTATTTGGGAAATGATCAAAACCTTGGATAAATGTTTTGGCATTTTAATTAAATCCACCATTAATATTTAATTTTAATAACATTGAGTTAGTCTTTTGAGTCCGGTGCTCTCCCTGAGCACTAACTTGGAAACTTTTTGTTCAAACCTGTTTCAGCAAAAACATGCTGCAATGAAGCTATATTTAACTTTATTTTTTCTTAGACATAAAACTTCTTTCATGCCCTTTTTTATGGCCTAGCTCGGAAGGCGTCTAAACGAGTGACAGGTTGATGGCTTACTTTACTGCCGTGAAGCCAGGTGAGATCTCTGTGTGCTGTGAGATGCTTGGGCATTTACCGGCGTCATGTCACTCCTCAGGCATCTACTTCAAAAGGGATCCTCGTGAGTGAGGGCCCAGCACCCTCCTCATGAAAGCATTCACTGTGGACCCGACTTTACAGCTGGGCTGTGCGCCGGAAGCTGGGGGCGTGGTGTGGAATTCAGCACTTACTGAGCTGGTCAGCCACGCAGGCAATTTCAGGCTAATTTGCTATTCAGGAGACATCCTGACAAAAATATACCTTTCCACTGTGATAACATGTACAGAAGCCTCCCCCAGATTTTCTGATGCAATTGTGTTTATTGCCACTTTTCTTAGTTAACAGTAAAATTCCAAAGGCGAAAGCGAGTCAACAAAAACGGAACTATCCGGCAAGTTTTGAGGTTGTTCTTTGCAGAATGGGTTCTCGATTTTAATCTTTTCATCACTGATCCCTTGACTTAAAAAAAAATAAAAATCAGAAACCGTACTTCTGTTACAATTACCTTTATTTTCGGCACTAGCGTTTGTGAACAGTTCGTGCTTACCTAACTTTCAGCAGCCCCACTCAGCTTGAAAGGAGTGCTTTCAGCCTCTGATCTATCCCTAACTAATTCATACAATAAATTAGAGAATAAACGATACACGCACGTCCTCTAAGGGAAATAGTCTGCCCCTGCCCCTGCTCTTTGGTGCAGCAAGTGAAGGTGGCTGGCCCCATTGGTTTCCCGCTGACAGCCCCAGAACCAGTTTCCTAAAGGGAGCGCTGCGCTGCTTTCAGCGGCCTTCAGCTGCACACTGCGTAGCTGAAATCCTACATTTAAAAAGTTAAGACAAAACTGAATGTAAAATATATTTTTTATTGATTTCAGAGAGGAAGGGAGAGGGAGAGAGAGATAGGAACATCAATGATGACAGGGAATCACTGATCAGCTGCCTCCTGCATGCCCCACACTGGGGATTGAGCCCACAACCCCAGCGTGTACCAGGAATCGACCCGTGACCTCCTGGTTCATAGGTCAATGCTCAACCATTAAGTCATGCAGACCGGGCCAGATCTGCACTTGAATTAGATTTCCCATAGTTTTTAGAGAGTGCAAGCAAAGTATTTTTACACGTGACCCTTTTTGAAGAAAGCCTTGTTAAAACCAGAGCAAGGTCATTCTGGTAGATAATGGGGAACCACAAGGAAAACTTAACGAGAACATAGATTTCTGTTAATTGTGCTTCTGGGTGACAGAGTGGTGCAAGGTTTCCTTTCCTGAACAGGAATGAGGCGCGAGGCTAAGTGCCTGGGTAATACGAAACTTACTTTTAGTGCAGTTCCACCTATCTTCTTCTTCTTCTTCTTTTTTAAAAATAAAATTTTATGGACTTCAGAGAGGGAGAAGAGTAAGAGAGAAAAACATCAATGATGGGAGAGAATCATTGATGGGCTGCCTCCTGCATGCCCCACACTGGGAATCGAGCCCACAACCCGGTCATGTGCCCTGAACGGAATGGAACCGTGACCTCCTGGTTCCTAGGTCAAGGCTCAACCACTGAGCTACACCAGCTGAGGCTCACCTGTCTCCTTAAACCCTTTATGGAGCCACCAGCAAGCCGGGAGGCCGGTCCCCGGGAGAACTCCAGAACCTTCGTGAAATGTTTTATTAAATCAAATGCCCCGCCTGCCTCTCGCACCTTCTGTTCAAAGAGCTCATTAACAGCCAGAAAGAAAAGGCGAACAGCAGATGGGGAAGGAGGCAGGGGACCCGCCCTCCCCCAAGCTGGTGGAGGAGCCAGTGAACACTGGGAGGGGAGGCTGCGTGTGCATCCTGGTGGGAGTGTCCCAACGCCATGCGTTCCGTGATGGACACTTTGCTGGAAGCTGCCTGCTCCTGCAGCCTGGAGCGCAACTGATGGAGAGAAGTGCTGGGTCTGTGAAGACAAAGGGAGGTTAGGTAGCTTAGCAGTGATGGCGAACCTATGACACGCGTGTCAGAGGTGACATGTGAACTCATTTTTTGGGTTGATTTTTCTTTGTTAAATGGCATTTAAATATAGAAAATAAATATCAAAAATCTAAGTCTTTGTTTTACTCTGGTGGCAAATATCAAAAAATGTCTCTATGTGACACGGCACCAGAGTTAAGTTAGGGTTTTTCAAAATGCTGACACGCCGAGCTCAAAAGGTTCGCCATCACTGGCTTAGGGCCTGCCTTTCACACTCACAGGAGCCCATGAGTTACCCGTGGGCTCTCTGGGCTTGGGACGCGAATTATATTGTGTGTGGGGGGGGGGGGGGGACGGGGGCAGGGTGCCTGCCTGCCCCAGGAGCCTGGACATTACTTACATACGGGCCCCGGAGGCTGGAAAGTGTTGTCGTTGTTTATGTTTTTATTGGTTTGTTTGATGTTTATTTTGAAAGTGGGCAGGGCTGTGGGGAGGGCTTTGGGGGAGAGCTGTGGTGGGAGGATGGCTTTGGAAGAAACTGGGGTGCAGTCCTGCGGACAGTGTGCTCCCTTCAAGGACGCTGCTGTTTCCTGTTCAGTGACAGTAAAGGGACCAGGCCCAGGAGTCTGCCGGGGTGGGCGGGTGGGCGAACACCTCATAGGCAGCGAATCCGGGAGCCAGACCTGCCACAGTGCCACCTGCGCACGGGCTCCCAGCAGCCCTTGGGTTAGGGAGCGGCATGCCCATCAGGGGAGAGCGTGGCTAAGGGGGGTCTAACCCTGGGAGGACCCTTAGGAGAAACCAGTTTTTAAATTCACACACACACACACACACACACACACACACACGCACACACACGCAACAGGCTCTGGAGTGTCATAGGTGCATCACATTGTTTTGTATTGCTTTGTCTTTTCAGAATCTGAAACAATTTTCCCATTTCCTGGAAAAATAAACTAGTGTCAATAAAATAGCTGGCAGGACAGTCGTCTTACCTAAATGAAAACATGGTTTAATGAAATGCAATGTTATGAGCTTGGCAAAAAACATGTCTTTGAATTATCTGATTTGGCTCAAATGAAATGACTGCTCTTGCTTTCGATGGTAAATGGCCTGTGCTTTGTGGCGTGTGTCCTTGTCTTCTGAGTGAGGTTTATTTCTGAAGCCGGTGAGATGGCGGTGGGGGGGAGGGGTCTGCCTCTGGGGCTGTAGGGGACCTGAGATTGGGGTCCTGCAGGTGTCGGGCTGGAGCGAGGTTCCCTTCAGTTCTGCGAGGGCGTCCACACAGGGAGGGAGGCCAGGAAGGGAGAGAGGATGGTCCACGCACTGGGAGACCCTGAAGGTAATGGATGAGCTCGGCACGCTCAGGCAAACCTCCTCTCTTAGGATGGGCGCCAGCAGAGGAGCAATGCTGGTATCTGGCAGCCCCTGTGGGTTCCTGGGAGAAGAGTGAGCAAGTGCAGTCGATATTCGACCCGTGTGCGACGTTCCTGGCCATCGCCACGGTTCCCTGCGTGAAGTGGGCGCTTGAGGAAGGAGGGGCGTCCGGATTCCTCAGTCTCAGAGCCTGAGAGGAGTTCACTGGAAACCCAGTGGGGTTGGTTTTCTAATCTGGGGACAGCACAGCTCCGGGCCCGATGTCTGCACAAGGCCCTTTGCAAGGAGAGGGGGCCCTTCTCCAGTTCTCAATGTTCCCGCCAAAGAGCCAGCTGTGGAGCAGCAGTGAGGGGAGCTCCCAAAGGGTCTGTGAGACTTGGGAGGGCTTTGCGGTAATGGGAGCTGATGGGTGATGTCCAAGGACATATTCTCAGAAAATTTAAACAAGACTCATGCAAAGAGAGGAGGCACGTGGGTTAAAGATTGTTTTCAATAATGATGGACTTCATGATAGGCTAAACTTTCTTGTTCAAGGAGCATTTGAGGAACAGAGCATGTATAAACACTTTAATGAAGCAATATGCAAATAAAATGGCTAGGTTAGATGCAAAACTGGTTAATATCCAAAAGGGCAAGGAGCTATAACTTCTGGACTTCTCTTTTCTGCCCCACAGACATAATGTGGATCTCTCCTGGGCACAGATCTACAAGTTAGCATGTGAATTCAGAGAGACCGAGTCCTGAATTAACATTATACTAAAAAATTAACCCTTGGGTGCAGTTATCAAAACAGTGCCTCAGTATGATTTTTTAAAAGGACACAGAATCATCCTTGTTGCCTCATTTACAAGTTTTACATCATTTTCCTTAAAATAGGGAATCCATACATATCAAATATTTGTGGATTTTTGTTTGATACTTACCCCCTTGATATTGACCCCTTTTGCTCTTTTTCCTAAACTTACGTTACCCATGTATGGTAATGGTTCATTCACACAGAACTTTTGCTTTTGTCCTCTTCCCCTCTGCATCTCTCTCTCTCTCTCTCTCTCTCTCTCTCTCTCTCCACACACACACCGATCACCACAACCCACACACACCCCCATGATTACTACTACCACCACCACAACACACACACACACACACACACACACCCATGATCACTACCACCACCACTACAACACACACACACACACACACAATGCAGGGAACCAAAGAGAAAAACAGAATAAGAGAGCATCAGGGGACTGTTCCCCTGATAGAATACACCCACATATTGAACGCACTGCTGATATAGAGGGAGAACTGAACTCTTGAATTGCTCTGCAAAATTCAGGCGGTAAATAGGTGTGGTCAAGGCTAATTCCTTCACTGTGAATATCCAGGGAACGGCGGAAGATTTTTGCTGTTGTACTGAAACTCCTGCAGCAGCTGTTGCCAGCCCCAAGAGGACTGCAGCACTCCCAGTCACATCCTTGGTGGATATATTCGGGGCCCCCAAGGCACACTCTGCTGGTATCAGCAACCAAGGCGTACGCTGTGTATCTGGACTGTGCTGATGGCGACAGCCTGTTTGTGTTCCCTCCGAGGTTTGCACAGGGACCCTTGTCAGCTGTCTCTCTCTGTTATCTGTCTCCAAGACAGGAACACGCCTCTTCTGGCTCAACACGCACACACAGGAGTGAAGCCAAATTCCGCGTCCCCTCCATCCATGATCGGCTTCCTCCAGCCTTGTGTTTCCAGTAACCACGGTGCCTTAACCCCCAAGAGAGTGGCTTATTTCTTCTGAGTTCATCTTACTGTTCCTCCTCATCTGGACTGCCTGTGGCGAGATGAACAGGGTCATAGAATTCTGTTATTTCAGAAACAAGTAGCCTGGCTTTTTTTTCTGGACTGAGTTAGGTCATTACAACCAGAAAACATGTTTGGAATTCTCTTACTAATATCTCTCCTTCTTCGTAGTATTGGTCCATCAACCAGATCACAATTTAGTTTGCTATTAGTCTTATTTAGTACCTCTGACGGGGGAGCAGGGGGTCCCCTCACGGGGAGCTACAGGACTCAGAACAGTAAACTGACGTGGTTAAGAAAGACACGTATCCGAGAGCATTTTTCAGTTACAGGACTGTGTTCTGTGGAAGGTCAGGTTTATGTGTTTGCTTTGCTGGTGGGCTGACTGGTTGGTTTTTTCAATGTCACAACGAATATGTTTTCAGATTGTTGTAAAGGGAAAAATCCAACCAAAAATATAACCTACCGGTAATGCTTTGTGTGGTTCTGCACTCTCAGAACAGGTAGCCATTGTGTTACCACTCTAATTAATCCCACGATAGCTCTCATTCATTGATCAGACTTAAGTTCATTAAATTCAGCAAACTTTTATTGAGTGCATACTACATGGTATAGGTAGAGCCTGCCTATAAGGAATTTGGAGTTTAATGGCCATGAAGAAACACACTCAGCCAACAGCAACACTGGCCAGCATGGTATTGTTGCCTTAATAAAGGTATGTTAGTCCTGGTCGTGAAAACATTGACCCCTTACGTTCTGGCTAGGTACCATGGAGAAGGTAGCTAAATGCCCTTGGAAATCATCTGGCTCAACCCTTTCACTTTAAAGATAAATGTATCTGATCCTTTACTAGAGTAATCTATATTTGTTGTAGAAAGTTTAGAACATGTAGAAAGGTGGAAACAAGAAATCAAACACCAAAGCCTACCACCCCAAAATAATCATTATTAACCTTTTGATATATTTCCTTCATCTCTTCACATATTTTACTTTTCACATATAAAAGATAATATTAAATATGTAATTTTGTACATTGATTTCCCCCCATACAATATTATGGAAATTAAGAACTTTTGATAAATATATTTTAATTTAAATAATGTTCCATTATTGGATCGACCATAATTTAGGCATTCTTCTACTACTTAGGTTGTTGTACACTATTTTACTATGAAATGCTTTCGGCTTGAAAGTTTCTCAAGATAGAATCTCTGAAGTAGGTTTATAGGTCAAAGTATATGAACATTTAAAAAATATTTTTATTGATATTTTGGAGAGAGAGGAAGGGAGAGGGAGAAACATCCATCAGCTGCCTCCTGCACACCCCCTCCTGGGGATCGAGCCTGCAACCTGTGCATGTGCCCTGATGGGGGATTGAACCAGCAACCTTTTGGTGCACAGGATGAGGCCCAACCAACTGAACCACACCGGCCCGGGCTAACGTGTATGAACACTCAAGGCTCTTGCACGATAGTTTTTAAACACTATGCATTTTATAGCGTGCATTCGGCTTTATCTTCCCAGCAGGTTTCATGCGCCGTCCTCATACAGACCGCGGGCTCTTCTGCCTTTTAATTGGCACGGAAATTGCTAGGACCTGAGTGCACTCTGGAGGGCGGAGATAAGCAGAGCAATCAAAACCAGCTCCCGGGAAGAAAAGGAAACCCAGTCTCGCCAGGCTCCCAGGAGCGCCCTCCTCAATTCCTGTTATCTCCCTTTAGAGTTGCATGGACCCTGATTTGCACAAGCGTAGAGAGGTCATGGTTCCTTACCTTTAGAATTGTGGGGGGAGGCAGAAATTAGATTAGGTTCAGACATGTCTAGAAACCACGGAGTTTCTGGCAATGGCTGTTAATAACAATTTCAAGCAAGACAGCTTCTCCTAATAGCTGTGAGCGGATGTGAGCAGAGTCAGGCGCACCGCAGAAAGCCACCGCCGTGACTGCCGAGGCCCCCAGAGAAGGCTGGGGTCCCCTGAGGCCCAGTGTGGCCTGGGACATCCTAGCAATCCTGAGGCTGAAAGGCCGGTGGGACCCCCTGAGCTCTGTCCCAGGCCCTGCATGGAGCGTAGTGACACAGGCTGGGTGGTCTGTAGGCCCCGCACCCCCTCTGGGCTGAGCTGAGCCAGGTCTCAGCACAGGTGACTCAGGCGTGGCCTTGAGGTTGCCCGCACAGCCTTTCATTCTCAAGCACAGACATTTAAGGTTGAATTTCTCAGGCACAGAATGTGAGGTAGAATTTCTTACAGAGGTGCCAGCTCTGCAGGGGCCT
This sequence comes from Myotis daubentonii, assembly GCF_963259705.1. Lineage (NCBI taxonomy): Eukaryota > Metazoa > Chordata > Mammalia > Chiroptera > Vespertilionidae > Myotis > Myotis daubentonii. The sequence continues at coordinate 6,742,440 of NC_081846.1, read as the reverse complement.
TGGCCTGCTCCCAGCCCTCAACAGACTTGAAGACTTACACACACCCTCCTAGTCCTCGCTGCCGAAAGAGAAGTAAATCCATTTAAAAAATATATTTTATTGATTTCAAAGAGGAAGGGAGAGGGAGAGAGAGAGATAGAGACATCAATGATGAGAGAGAATCATTGATTGGCTGCCTCCTGCGACCCCCACACTGGGGATCAAGCCCACAACCTGGGCATGTGTCCTGACCAGGAATCCAACCGTGGCCTCCTGGTTCCTAGGTCAATGCTCAACCACTGAGCCACGCCGGCCGGGCAGTAAATCTATTTTTAAACCGTTTCTCAGAGCACCTTCTTCTCACGGTCCTGGGGGTACTGTTGGATTGGTTTTCTCGCTCCTCTCCCTCCTCACTTATGTGTCAGAGTCTAACCATAGCCACCGAGAGAGAAGCTACCTCACAGACGCGCTGGCTACATGCTTGTTTTTACTGTCAGAGCCACGCTTGCTTTCTGCTTTCCTAAATAGCACATAGAAAAACTTGTTTAAATCAGCTTTAAGTCTCTTGGGATCCCTGCATTTTTCTTGCCGTGTTTTCAAATAGCCAGTCATAATCTCTACTATTTGGAAAGCTTGAGTTCCTAGTTCAATATTTATGTTTCCTCACAGTTTTGGACAAGATTACTGTGTTGTTTTTTTAACCCAGCGGCCATTGGATTACCATTGAGTTTATATTTATCCTTGATTTTGTTATCACAGATTCATTTTGTAGAGAAAGCCCTAAACTTGGCCTTCTATTACCTTTTATTTTTTAAATTTTTTTTTCACTTGTCAATCCTCACCCAAGGATATTTTTTCATTGATTTTTAGAGAAAGTAGAAGGGAAGGGGAGAGACAGAGAGAGAGAGAAATATCAATGTGAGAGAGACACATGGGTTGGTTGCCTCCCACAGGAGCCCCAACCAAGGCCCGGGATGGAGCCTGCACCCCAGGTACGTGCCCTTGACCGGAACCAAACCCGAGACCCTTCAGTCTGCAGGCTGGCGCTCTGTCCACTGAGACAAACCGGCCAGAGTACCTTTGTTGCTTTTAAATCTAAGGGGTCCTCAAACTACGGCCCGTGGGCCACATGCAAATACAAATATTGCATTTGTTCCCGTTTTGTTTTTTTACTTCAAAATAAGATATGTGCAGTGTGCATAGGAATTTGTTCATAGTTTTTTTTAAAACTATAGTCCGGCCCTCCAACGGTCTGAGGGACAGTGAACTGGCCCCCCGTTTAAAAAGTTTGAGGACCCCTGATCTAAGACCTTGAGATGTTCTCTGTGTGAGCCCACGAGCCCTGAAGAAACACCCTCCAGATTCAGAAAACGTCCTATCAATTGTTAAAGTCTAAAATGCAATCCTTTCCTCAGGCCCCAGAATTACAGAGCATCCCAGCCTCCCCCTCCACAGTGCCCTCCCCCTCCCCCACTGAGCCAGAGAGTTCGTGTTTCACAAATAAGGCCCTTAGAAGGTCTGCTTGCTCCCACCCTCGCTGCTTTCTCTCAATGGCCACGTCAGGGGCCCATCATTATCTGCCGGTGGGGGGCTGGAAATGGCTTTAATCCCAGCCCTTCTGGTGTTTCACCCAAGAAGGCAAGGTTATAGGAGGAGGGTGTGCAGGAAGAGGCGGGGTCAGGCAGTGCTACACTCTTCACATAAGCTTCATAAATAATTGCTCAATTGAGAAAAGGAGCAATTCTGGGATTTGGGAGATGACAAGGAGTAAGATGAGGTAGCCCAGATAAAGGCTTTAGGAAAGCAGCCATTTTAACAGATTGTTTAGGCGGAGGGCCAGGTCGATCTTCGAAATGAGTGCACATTTTTATTGTGCCGGTAACAGCCCGTGATGCCACGCTGGAGGTATACGTTAGAGTTGTCCATGGCACCCCCTGGACTATCCATTCCTGGTGGTCAGGGACCATTTTAGAACTGATAACGTCAGTACCTAGCAGAGTGCTCAATAAATAATTACTGAATGAGTGAGTGAGGGCGAATGAAATTCTTGAACACACACACTACCTTTCCCTTCCTCCGCCTCTTCAGTGGCCATGTATGTTCTCTGCACAGCTGAATCCCGATGCCTACCCCAGAGTCCTGCACGGGGATTCTCGGCAAATATTGGGCGACTGGTTGCCATAGAACATCACACGCTTTTTGTATGATCAAAGTATGTGTGTGGAAAGTCATGCCCCGTAACCAATCTTCCGGGAACATGCCTGAGGTGAGGCTATAAACAGTGTATTGTCTTCTTGCCTCTTCGTGTGGGTGAGATGGTGGAAATGATTCTGTGTTCCTTTGATTACAAGTTCATTCCAGGACCGGATCTGGAGTTGGGCGGCACGGTCAATTCCAGGAAGTCTTGCAGGTGATAATGCTGCAAAACAAAGCAAAAGAACAGCTGTTTTCTAGCCTTTGTGAGCAGTTAAAGCTACTTTTATTTCCACTCTGTGAGGCAGATTGGTTTTAAAGTTATTTGCTTTGAAGTTAAAATTAAATTATTCTCATTATTCTAACATACCTTAGATGGTTTAAGTTCCATATTCTATTCTCACACGAATAAAAGCAAACATAAAATGTCTCTTACCTCCACTATTTCTATTTGTGTTGTATTATTTGTGATATTGAAATTGTGTGCTTTTAGATGGAACGTTTTACACTGTTATTTGATCTACCCAAGAATCCAAACATTGTTTCCCACGTGCACTGACTGGAAAAGAATTCTGGGCTATCGGGGGATCTGTGGACATCATTTGTTAAATGAAAAGGAAGGTTAATCGCTTTTTTTTTCCAAATAGAAAGAGCTTTAGTGTTTTTCTGATTATGAAAACCACACAGTCACTGCAAAAAGAGGTCAGGAAAAATAAAAAAGAAAGTAAAAACCCTATCTAATTCCGCGTTCGGGTTATTGTGCTATTCATTGTAGGGTATGTATGTCTAGGCTTTTTCTCTGCATATATAGTCATGCCAGTGCAATTTTTAAAAAATTGAAAATGGTATAATTCCACAGATATGGTTTTAAAATGTGTTTCTCCCCCTTGACAACTTTGAGGTTTTCAGGGAGAAAAACGGGGAACGTGAACTTTAGGAAGTTTTGCTTTCTTCGCACCCCCATTAACACAGCTTCTATAACAATCTGCATTACTCTTTGAATCAGTCAGGATTCAGTCGAAGGACACAGAAACCATGCTAGCTATTTTAAGCAGAAAAAGATTTGTTTTTTAAAGATGGGTGTTGTTTACGGGATTGTTGGGAGGTCCAGAAGAGGGGACCTTTCTAGGCTGTTCCTCCAGAAATAGGTCTGAACTGGAGCACTCGGTGGCCAGGGCAGCTGCCCCTTCCCTATGACCAGGAGACAGGGTAGCAGAGAGCAGCCAGCGGCTGGCTGCCCGTGGCCCTGGACCCCAGCTGACAGTCACTGCCGCTGCTATTGGCCCCAGAGCCACACGCATCTGCTTGGCCCGCACCATCCTTCCTGCTCTGTGAACTCACCGTGTGCGCCCCCACTTGGTGCATTTGCACCGACCCCTCCCTCCTCCCAGACACGCTGCTGCCACACCTTCACTAGCTGTAATTCTTTTCATTCAGGTCTCACTTTAACTGAGACCTCCTTGGAGGGGCCTTGCCTGGCCATCAGCTGTGATGTCACTTCCCGGGCACTCGATCTTGTCACACTGATGTATTTTCATCATAGCATTGACCAACGCCAGATGCCTTTCATTTGTGAATGTGCTTGTCTGCTTTCTTTCTCTGTACTGGGAGCTCCATGGGAACAGGAGCTTCGTGTCTTTTGCAACCCTTTCTCCAGGGAATGTGTGTTTGATGGCGAAATGAACCAAGCATTGCAGTTTTTTCATCGTTACCATCTGGTGGGTGAAGCGTGGGCTCCCCATGAATGACTTCTCCGGGTTGGTGAGGCCGAGCATCTTTGAAAACAGGAAGCCTTTCTTGTATACAAACGCTGAGAAGATCTAGAGCAGTGGTTCCCAATGTGGGGCACACGCCCACAGGGTGGCAATTTGTTTTTTTAAGGGGGGCAATTTGAGTGAATTTTTGGCATTTCTCATGGTCCTAGGGCAGTGTTGGCGAACCTATGACACGCGTGTCAGAGGTGACATGCAAACTCATTTTTTTGGTTGATTTTTCTTTGTTAAATGACATTTAAGTATATAAAATAAATATCAAAAATATAAGTCTTTGTTTTACTATGGTTGCAAATATCAAACAATTTCTATATGTGACACGGCACCAGAGGGTTTTTCAAAATGCTGACACTCCGAGATCAAAAGGTTCGCCATCACTGTCCTAGGGGCCTCTTATAGCATATCCTCCTATATAATAAAGGCTAATATGCAAATTGTCCCCTAACCGGGAGTTCGACCAGGGGGCGGGGCCGGCCAGCCAACTGCCTGCAGCCCCTCCCCCCGGCCGGCCTGGCCCAATCGGCCCCTATCAGGGCGGGCTGGCTAGACCCCACCCATGCATGAACTCCTGCACCGGCCTCTAGTATAAATATATATTGTGACATATTTATGCATTTCAGTTCTCTATTACATGTTTTGAAATTTTATTTGCTTTTTTCATATCGCTTCATATTATTATTATTTTTTAACAATTCCTTAATGATTTCTTCCTCCGTACTTCAACTGTCCTTTCATTCTTTTATTTTTCTCTTTCATGGATGCCATGTTCTTTGGAAGCTTGTTTAGACCAAGTTAATGGCCTCTTAGGAGTTCACTTTTTGAAAAATAAGAATTATTTGTCACACACGGGGGGTGGGGGGCATCAGGATTTTAGAGACACGTAGGTGGGGCGTGGCCAAAAATAGGTTGGGAACCACTGTTGTAGAGGTTGAAACCCTCGGCGTCTTTGTTGGACGCACTATGTCAGGTTCCTTACATTGCTGATAAGTTGCACAATGTCTTCAGTTCCTGACACCTCCTTCCTCACTTGTGCTCCCCTAGTACCCATGAAGTCAGACTCCTTTCGTGGACTGCACTGACGTCCTGTCGTTTTCCTTCCTCTCCACAGCTTTTGGAAAGAACCAACGGTGGTTTTGAAGAATCAGATCCGGGTGCTACCAAGAGTCCACTCCACTTGGCTGTAAGTGAGAGTCTGTGGGCAACTTCGCTTGTTACAGGAAGAAGCAAAACGTTCCTAAAAACGGGGCTGCTCTGACAATGAAAGCACAGGCATGCAGAAATAGCTGACCATGAAAACAGTGCCTGGGCAGAGGCTCAGGCACAGCCATTGACACCCACCTCACCACCCTCAGTCACATCCACCAACACACCCACTGACATACGCACACACACTCTGAATCCAGTGAAATCAGGTTAAAATGTGCATAAGTCTTTGTTCCTGGAGATGGATTTGGAATGGAAAAGGTGGGTAGGTAGTGGGATGCTTACATGTAAAAAATTCACACCGGTTGGCTTTTGGTATCGGTTGCTCTAAAGCCGTTTGAAATGAATAAAACTAAAAAAAAAAAAAAAAAAGACCGTACCCTTTTATGTAATGATGTTTACTTTGAATTTATATTAGTTCACACAAACACTCCATCCATGCTTTTGTTCCGGCCCTCCCGTCCAGTTTAAGAACCCATTGTGGCCCTCGAGTCAAAAAGTTTGCCCACCCCTGCTCTAAAGGTTGCTCCCTGAAATCTCTGCCCAACCATCGGCTGTGCCTGGGGAAGTTACCCCATCGCTAAGTGTTCACAGACAGCACTAGCCACCCCCAGAGAGGCCTGTTGGAAAGGGTACCTCAGATGGAACCCTTATGCCCTTTGAAAGCGGGGCTGAGTGCACCGCCACGCCTCCTTCTGATCTGAGAAGAGACTTCTCAGCTTCTAGAAATTCTGTCATCTCTCATTCATTCTTAAAAAGTGATTGTTCAGTGTTTTTTGCGTGCCTGGTGCTCTGCTAAGCTCTGTGGGTTTCCAGTCCTGGAAAGACGGGGTGGGCTTTGGGAGTGAGAAAGTGCATGCAGAGAGGGCTCCCAGCTGCCAGTCTCCTCACTCGCAGCTCACCTGGACCTGGTTTCCCTCCTGTAAATGAAAAGGGGTGAGTCAGCTAAGGATCCCCAAACCCTTTCCAATTTGTTCATTAATTTGTTGTATGAGCTTAGCTAAGTATCTAACCTCTTGTGCCTCAGTTTCTCCACCCCCCACATGTGGAGAGCAGCAGTACCTCTATCCCAGGGCCGTTGAGGGAATGACATGAGCTAAGGAAAGCAGTGAGAACAGTGCCTGGCGCCTGTGTGCAACCAGCCGCGTCATCCTCCCTATGATTAACATAATGTTGGTTTTTCATTGACATGTGCCGACTGTGTCTGTAGTAAGCACTGTCCCAGGAGCTGGAGCTGTTGCCATAAGCAAAGCCCGGGCTCTGTCCTGGTACTTTCCAGTCCAGGCAAGTGACTGTGTGGCAGGATGGAGGGTGATAGGTGCTGCGTGTGCCACACAGAGATCGGCGAGACGGGGGTGGAGGTGGCCGGGGTGCTGTTACATAGCGCAGAACCTCCCTCCTGCACGGACACCAGGGCTGCCCACGTGGCTGGCTGACACCTGAGTGTTCTAGGCAGAAGCGCAAAGGTGAGGGCACGCTTGGCAAGTTACCGGAAGAGCCAGAAAACCACTGTGGCAGGGAGAGTGTGGCGTGGGGAAGGGACAAGGCCTTACATGTTGCCAGGGGGCAGGGAGCCGCGTGGGTCAGAGGGCCTCATGCTCTTGGAAGAACTGTGACCTTTCCTTTGAGCAAAATTGGAAGCCCTTTGGAGGAGTCTGAGGAGACAGATGGAGTGCTATTACTTTTGTTTTAAAAGTGTGTGGAGTTGAAACTGTAAGGTAGACAAAGCAGAAGGTAGACAACCAGGCAAGCAGGGATGAGGATGCCTTTGGCCGTGGTAATATCAGTAGGCTAATCCTAAAACATTTTAGTCGTGCCCTTGAAATGCAAACCGTTTAAAAATATATTATTTGCCTTGCCCTGGCTGGTTTGGCTCAATGGATAGATCATCAGCCTGAGGACTGGAGGGTCCCAGGTTCCATTCCAATCGAGGGTGCGTGCCCGGGTGGGGAGCTTGTGGGAAGCAGCTGATCAATGATTCTCTCTCATCATTGATGTTTCTCTCTCTCTCCCTCTCCCTTCCTCTCTGAAATCAATAAAAATGAAAAATATTTTAAAAAATAATAAAAACAAATAAAAATATATTATTTGCTTCAAGGACTCCCCAAGGATGCCATCTGCCTGTCCAGGGGCCTCTGAGGCAGTTCACTGGATGAAACCCCAGGGCATTGGCTTCTTAGGTGGAAGCAGATGCCCTCCGACCTGCTGGCCACGGGACACCTGACCCATCTGGTTACCATTGGCTGCCTGAATGATCCGAGCCTCCAGGGTGACGAGCCAGGGAGTTCATGGGCATTTTCAGCCACTTGAAAAAATTAAATCAGGAAGCAGGGCTATGCAAATGAGGGCTCCCGCTGCCCAGAGGTCCAGATGGATCCATGGCTGCGCGGATTCTGTGAGGACCCCCAACTTCTTCCTCCTCGGTGTCCTCGGTTCCCATCGAAAAAGTTCAAAGAAATGAATCACATTCTAAAAATATGTGTTACGTACTGAGATTTAAGGAATTTTGTGAAACAGACTTAAAATGTTTGTTCCCTGCGGCAAAGGCTTACGCTGGGTTGTCTATTGAAAGCCAGCACACTACGTGCTTTTTGAACCAGCGTGTTTTTTCTTTTGTGAGTTGCTTCCTCCTTTAGTTATTTCAGAAATTATTTGTGGAATTACCTACTGACCGCCTGGTGGAAGATGATGGGAATAGAAAGGAGAATAGGACAGTTTTCATCGTGTACTGCTGACTACCGAGTCCCTTTCAGAGAGCTTAAAGCTTTGTTATCCGCTCTTTCAATAGACCCCGGAAGCCATATAATTGTCTCAAGACTGAATCGTGCATTAACCATCAAAGAGAATCCCACAGGGCTAAGCTCTGAAGTGTGAAGATAAATGAACGTTCTGGTCTAGTCCGAGTTACCTTTATTATTCCCCTCCTGTTGCCTTTGACGTTCAGTAGTCACTGTGTCTCTTCAGTTCTGTATTGTAATGCAGATGTATGCTAAAATCCAGGAGCTGGAAACGGGGCCAGTGATTTCCAACTTAGGCACACACAACTAATTACTAGAATTCTGCAGCGCACCAAAAGATGTATTTTTGGCCTCTGTATTTGTTATGGCCTAACAACAACAACAACAAAATAGGTATATGTTTGATTGATTCACACCGGATGGCTCTTGTGTTTACTGTTGTCATTTTTTATCTGACAATCTAAGGGAAAAGAGGTCAGTGCCCCTGACTAAGCCGTCAGGTAGTGCATGTTTTAACCACTCTTGCCATGGCACACCGGTTAAAAACCGCTGAACTAGTCTAGGCAACTAGGCAAAAACCAGGATTCTGTAGGTAAACCCGGACTTACAACCATCCTGCCTTTAAGGGACGTTTCAAGCTCCTGGTATCGAAGGAAGTATGGGATGGGATTCTGAGGCTTCTCTAACTGCCAGCAGGGTTCCCTCCGTTTTATTTTGACATTAAGCCTCTTTCGCTTGGACACATGCTGCTGGGTTTAGTCGTTGCTGTGAGGTTTAAAGGGCCTCTTGGAGGAGGTGAGTTCATACGTCAGCACCCAGCTTATGCGCCTGTGGTGCCCCTGCGATGCCTCCACGCCGGCTGCCTTCCTGAGTCCGTCTCTGTGTCTTCTCTAGTAAATCTAACGTGTTTGCTGTCATGCTTCACAGATATGCATGTGCTCTGTAAGTCGCCGGTTCTATTTTCTGAGGCTGTCATACTGACAGAGGTGAACATGTTCGCTGTTTTTGTCGCAATAGGAATGGGCCCGGAAGGTCCACCATTTGCAAATGGCAACTAGATCCTCCTGTTACCCACGTGGAGTCCGTTCCCCGGGTGTGACCTCAGGATGTCCACACAAGCAGACTCAGTTGCTGCCATTACAATTTAAATGTTTTTATTGATTTCAGAGAGGAAGAGGGAGGAAGGAGGGAGGGAGAGAGAAACATCGATGATGAGAGAGAATCGCTGGTCAGCTGCCTCCTGCATGCCCCACACTGGGGATCAAGCCCCCAACCCAGGCATGTGCCCTGACCAGGAATCTAACCTCCTAGTTCACAGGTTGACGCTCAACCACTGAGCCACGCAGTTGGCTGGGCCCTGCCATTACAATCTATTTATTTATTTATTTTAATTTAAATTCTTTATTGTTTTAAAGTATTACGTAAATCTCCTTCCCCCCGCCCATTGACCTCTCCCTGGCCGCCCCCACACCCCAGCACGTGCCCTCACCTACCTCTCCCTGTCTGTGTCAATTGGTTTTGCTCATATGCATGCATACGAGTCCTTCGGTGGATCTCTTACCCCCTCACCCATTACAGTGTAAAGTGAGAGGAAGTGTTATGCAAAGTCAGTTTTCAAATAAGCCACAGACTCCAGCCCTGGGTGAGACAGTTGGATTTACACCCTGATGTCAATGCTTCTGTTACCACATCTGCTTAGAGCAGGGGTGGGCAAACTTTTTGACTCGAGGGCCACAATGGGTTCTTAAACTGGACGGGAGGGCCGGAACAAAAGCATGGATGGAGTGTTTGTGTGAACTAATATAAATTCAAAGTAAACATCATTACATAAAAGGGTACGGTCTTTTTTTTTTTTTTTTTTTTAGTTTTATTCATTTCAAACAGGCTGGATTCGGCCCGTGGGCCGTAGTGTGCCCACGGCTGGCTTAGAGTCACCTCTGGCCTGAGTCAGTGGTGGCAGAGACCAGGTGATGGGTACATGGGAATCCATCACACCAGCCTGTCTTCTTGGCATAAGTTGGAATTGTCCTGTAATAAAAAGCTAAAGAAACAAAGCCATTGGCCCTGTGGCGCCCATTCCATGGCAGCTCATGCCAAGGCCCCAGCCGGGGCTCGGGGTCCGTGTGCTCTGAGTCCCAGCTCCCCATGTGAGGCCGTGTGACCCCGGGCCGCTTGGCCCATGTCCCTGTCCTTCCGTGTCCTCGTGGGTCAAGTGGGGATCGCGATAGCATTCAGACCATGGGTGGCCGTGACAGTTACAGGTGCTGCCTGGCTCAGAGCAAAGGCTCAGCCCAAGTGTCGCTTCAGAGTTGATTTTAGACTGAAGGCCCGGGAGCCTCTGCAGTTACGCTTTGCTCAGCAAGTCCAGATCCTCAAGGTGGGGCAGGGATTCGGTTCTCCGTCTCAAGAAAGGCCGTGTGCGGTGTAGGAGCGACGGCCTGGGCGTTCCCGAGCGCAAACCGTGCTTCATCACTCGTTCGGGGCACTTCCCCCGACGCCAGGCCTTCCAGGGAAGAGTGTAGTTTCTGATCCGATGCTTGTTAATCAGCTCTCCGCCCCGGAACACGTAGAGACAAAAGTATTTTGTCTGAAAGTCACTTCAGTGGAATTACTGGGGGGAAATGATAAGACGTTGCCTGAAAGCATAGGTTTTCGTGGTCTCAGATTTGGGGTTTTGAATCCCGACTCTGTCATGTACTAGCTAAGTGCTATTGAGTCAGTGAACATTGCTGGTTTCATTGTTTGTTTTATTCATCTATAAAAAGGATGCTTGCAGCGATGAAATGAGAGGCTATAGCTGGAGTGCTCAGCACACTGCCTGCAATAGTGCTATTTAAAAAACATATTCCGCCCTGGCCGGTTCGGTTCATTGGGTAGAGCGTCGGCCTGTGGACTGAAGGGTCACGGGTTAGATTCCGGTCAGGGTCACATGCCTGGGTTGCAGGCTTGATCCCCAGTGGGGGGCATGCAGGAGGCAGCCAATCGATGATTCTCTCTCATCAGTGATTATTTCCCTCTCTCTCCCTCTCCCTTCCTCTCGAAATCAATAAAAATATATTCAAAAAAATACTCAGAGGAAACAATTTAAATAATTTTTTAAAAGATAAGGTCCATATGTCCATATGTTCATTACTTTACTTTTCATTTCTAGAAGTTCACAGTTTCTCTCCTAATCTTCTAAAATTTGCTATAAATATAGAAGTATACATATAAAGACATGTATATATCTGGATATATTTGCTTTCTTGTATAAATGAGGTCATGCTCTATGCAGTGTTTGCAACTTAGTATTTTTTTTTTATTTGATAGGTTTTGTCAAATTGCTCTCCACAAATGTCACACCAATCTATATTCCCACCAACAGAGTATAAGATTGCTTTTTCCACCGCTCTTAACTAATACAGGACATGACCAAACTTAATCATTGCCAATCTGGTAGTTAAAAAAATAGTACCATAAAATATACGGGTTTTTTTTTCATATGTTCACTGACCTTTTCTTTTTCTGTGAGCTGCCTCTTTATGCCCTTTGCACATTTTCTAGTTTTTAAAAATGGTTTGTAAGAGCTCTTGTTATATTAAGGAAACTAACCTTTTTCTGTGCTGAGCCCTTTTTCAAATAAATGGTGCCTGAGTAATCACCACAGAAGAAATATGAAAGGTGCCGGAGACCAAACAGGGGACTTGGGCTGAGGACTCCAAGGACTGGCCTTCCCTCCTCTCTCTCACCTCCCTGCTCCTCCCTGTCCCTGCTCTCTGGATTCCTACACCTTTTCTGTTCTTTATTTCAATGTCCTTTCTCTTGTGTGTACATGGATGCTTTTTACCTCATAGACTTAATAAAAATAAGCTTTCAGACTTTTGTTTTTTAGTATGAAGGTTCTTTCTCTTAGCATAGCGTAGGGCCTCATAATAAGTCAGAACTTGGCGCTGCTACACAGAACATTTTTCCACACTTTTGTCTGTTTTCATTGTAATCAGTGGAGGGAGTAAAGGGGAGAGGAGGAAGCATCAACTGTGTACACGGTATGATGCAAAGCCTGTGTGATTTTTTCTCTCTTTTTTTTTTTAATCCTCCCTGTGAGGCACCTTTTATTGCTCTCCTTTTATAGACAAGGAAACAAACTAAGTGAAATTAAGAAACTCACCCAGGGTCACGTGGCTAGAAATGAAAATATTCAACCGCAACAAGGTCTGTACGCCTCTGTTGAATTATGAAGACCACATATTTTTGGTAACCTTTTGCTCCAGGTTTAACAGAATAATCTCCCGGAGGAAAAAAAAAATCGGATCATGTCAGTACGGTTAGCCTGAACTGGCAAATATAAGAATATAAGAATATAAGAATATAGTAATTCATTCAGCTGCTGGTTTGCATTGGGAGAGTAGATCGATAGATACAAATACATGAATCCATTCATACATTCAGTGCCTCTGGGGCAGATTATTTGACAAAAGAGAAAGGGCACGAAGGAATTCATGCATAGCTGTGGGTTTCATGCATTTTGATTTTTCAATCTAATTGTTTGGTTTCCTGTTTTTTTGTTTGTTTGGTTGGTTTTTAAAAAATATATTTTATTGATTTTTTACAGAGAGAAAGGAGAGGGATAGAGAGAAACATCGATGAGAGAGAAACATCGATCAGCTGCCTCCTGCACACCCCCTACTGGGGATGTGCCCACAACCAAGGTACATGCCCTTGGCCAGAATCGAACCTGGGACCCTTCAGTCCGCAGGCCGACGCTCTATCCACTGAGCCAAACCGGTTAGGGCTGGTTTCCTGTGTTTTGCCTTATCCCGAGTGTCTGTCTGACGCGCTCCTTGGGGTGGCCTCTGTCTGTGACCTTGGAGGCCGCGCCCCTCACTGGGGGAGCGGTGGGGTCCGAGGCGAGCGAGCACTCGTGTCACTGGCTTCCCCTTTGCAGGCCTACAATGGGCACCACCAGGCCCTGGAAGTGCTCCTGCAGTCCCTGGTGGACCTGGACATCCGGGACGAGAAGGGCCGCACCGCTCTGGACCTGGCTGCCTTCAAGGGCCACACGGAATGCGTGGAAGCGCTGGTCAACCAGGGGGCATCCATCTTTGTGAAAGACGATGTCACCAAAAGGACCCCACTTCACGCCTCAGGTGCGTCTCGCCCAGAGAGTGCTTAGCGTTCCGCGGCCGACTCGTAAGCTGAGTAAAAGGTTGGCAGCATCTTCTTCCATCCCAACTTTTAAAACATTTTCTTTCTGCTTCAGGCGTGCCTACACCCTTCCAAAACCCTTGGCTTCCCATCCACGTGGAGGTGATCGGTGTTCTCTGGCCAGATGGGCCCTGGCGTCTCCTTTAAAGATGTATTTTTTTAGAGCAGTTTTAGGTTCACAGCAAAATTGAGAGGAAGGCACAGAGACTTCCCACCCACCTCCTGCCCCCTATGCATAGCCTCTCCCATTATCAACGTCCCAGGAGAGTGGTACATGTATTACAATTGATGAGCCTACATCGACACCTCATCCCCACCCCAAGTCCATAGTTTCCATTAGGGCTCACTCTTGCTGTTGTGCGTCCCATGAATTTGGACAAATGTGGAATGATATGTGTGCATTACTACAGTATCATACAGAGTACAGTGCTGTAAATCTAGCTCTAATGATCCTCCGTGCTCCGTCCGGTCTTAACTCAAAAGAGAGTGCAGAGCCTTTGGCCAATAGTCATCACAGAACGTTCTGAAAAAGGGCAAGGCCTACTGTGACCTTCAGATAAGTCACAAAGAACAAAATCACACAGCATTTTAAAGTGGGAAATTCATGACATTTCAGGGCTGTTTCATAAAAGGAGTCATCAGACAGCGGACTAATCAGCACACCGTTCTGCCAGCCTAAAGGAGGCCTCTGAGCTTTTGCTCTGATTCTTGGTGCATCGGGTATAAGAAGGGACTCTTAAAAAGTGCATGTAGATATCAAAAAGGAACTAATTGTCTTTTTCTGGGATTTTTCTCTAATACACATACAGTCAAACTGTATCAGGACCCTGCTAGAGGTCCACACAGATATAAAGTGATGGGGAGAGCCTCTAGCTCAGTGAGGGCATATGTTCCTTTGGAGTCAGGATTCAATGATATCTGCCTTTGATCAGGATCGTAAATATTGTCTTATGATGAGAAATAACTGTCTTATACCATTAAATGAGTGTATTGAAGAAGCAAAGAGTGAAGATGGTTTTCCAGTAGATTTAATGATCGTGTTGGGAAAATTTTATCAGAATGTTAGACTTTGTAGAAGAATTTCCACCTACAACCCTGAATTTCCAAACCACTGAAGAAAAACAATGTGGAGTAGAAAAAACACACAAAACATGGCTGTTGCCTAATTACCTGGAAACAATTATTCCTGGGGGGAAAAAACTTCAGTCATGAGGTCAGCAGTGGTTGGTTAAATTGCAGTTCTTATTTTTTTACCCACATTCAGTTTTTTTGGTATTGTTGTAAAGCATTATACAGTTTGATATTCTAGGCATCCTTGGCATTATTCTAAAGTTCAAATTTAGTTCTTTTAAAATATTGGTTGCCTACTCTTAAGGCAAGCACCCTGCCTTAGTTACGAGGTACTCCCTGACAACGACAAAGGGCCTCTTTTCATTGTGGAGAATCGCTCTTGTAAACAGTGAACCATGAAAAATAACCATGGTCACTCATTTGCCACTGCATAGGTTATGGTCCAATGGAGCCCCCTCGTGGTCAAGCCGACTCACTCCTTTTGGATGTCCCTCAAGTCATTCATTGGGCAACACAGGCTGTCATTCGACTCTGTCCTCCACAACATGTCTGCTACGTGCAAGCTTTAGCCCGTGCTTTCAGAATCTGCTTACCCTGAATCTCTTCCAACTCATTTGAAAGGCCAACTTTTTGTTGTTGTTGTTTCAAATCCTGGGAATTCTGTGAGGAGCAGGAGCCAGAACGGATGTCAGAGGTTTGGGCACAGCTAGTTGCAATGGCAGTTACGGCCTTTGAGCAGCGGAGGCGGGGCTAGCCTAAGACAAAGCTGGACTTGGCCCCGCACAGCCAAGGAGATGTTAGCCATTGGGGAAATGGAGAGTGTGGGGAGCCAACAGGAATTCCACTTTGGCTGCACTTTTCCACGAAGGGGGCCTTATACTCACCTGAGGGCTATTGGCTCAGTCCAAAAAGCAGTACCCCTCCCCCCCAAAAAAACACACACAACACACACTACTGTGGGTATTGGTTTGCTCTGCAACACACTGGCTCAGTGATAGGAACTTAGATGATTTTTCCCTTTTTCTGTTTAGCCAAAAAACAAATATCCTTGGAACTATGATGGTTATGAGCCTGTAAAGGAGGTCAAGCTGATGAAGAAGGAGGCATCAGTCACACTCCCCTGACCCTCCCTCTGCGTTGGGGACCCATTGCCCCAGCATTTAGCTGCCAGTCCTCTGCCCATCCTTTCCTTTTAAGCATACAGTAAACTGCTCGCCTACAGGCGGTACCGTGGTAACAGGTTGAATGCACTACTAAAACAAAGAAAACAACCCAACGGCTACCACAATGCAATGCCTGTGTTCCAGTCCCCAGATTTCCTCCTGAGATACAGAAATGTACCTGAGAATGAGCCGAGAGCAGCGGTCCACAGAATGTGGGGGGCGTTATTCCTGTGTCTCAGCTGAGTGGTGTCGGTGAACGTGAGCTCATTCTAATATGCATTGTCCCTGAAAAACGTGTCATTGAATTAGCATTCTCTCCTGACTGGCATTCGATAAAAGGACTGCAAAGTGCAGCTCTTCCAAGAGCCCTCATTAACCTAACGTAGCTGCATCTACATCTATTCGCTTCTCTCTCCGCATCCATATGGAGGCAAATGCAATGCATGCTGCAGTGTCCTCACCGTTCAGAGGGGAGAAAAGGTCACGATGGAAAACGTACACATTGCTTGTCCTCAGCCTACTCCCCGAGTGGAAGCCATGTCTGTGTGAGCTGTGGGTGGCATCCAACAAGCTGCAGGGGGGAGCTGCTCCCACCCCGACTGTCCTGGGAGGCTGCCTCCCAGCACCCGAAGCACCCACCCGCAGGAAGCATTGCGCCTGGTGCGCATAAGTATAACCAGCAAGGGGTCCGGGCTGCCTGTCCCTGCTTGAGCCAATGAAGCAGAGACAGGGCTGCATCATATATGAGCATTTATTCCAATACTGCCAGCAGCATGGGGAGCAGTAGGTCATCCACAAAAATCTGCCCTTCCCCTCCCCCCCTAAAACCAGCTGCTTATATTGGGTAAAAGGACAAAGCTTACATGGGGAAGTAAGCAAAAGGGTATGCCAAATGGGCAGTTTGCAGGTAATAATGGCTGGAGATTTGCAAAGGCCTGCGGCATGGCACGCACAGGCTGGGGGTCTTCACAGGGCTGGCAGCTCTGGTTCCTGCAACAAGGCTGTTCATCTTCCCACGACAACAGGCCACTCCCGATGGGGAGGGGGCTGCATTTCCAGGTGAGCTCCCAGGTCCCACGTGCAACCAGCCAGGTTAGAATGTGCCCTCTTTCATCAGAACAAACCAATCCCGGTGAACAGGGCATGATTCATATTTCTTACAATTACAGCTGGCCCCCAATATTCTATTTCTGCCCCTGTCATCGGGTGCCATGTAATGTGCCCGAGCTAGTCGAGGCCAGCAGCAGTGTCCTGGCTGTGTCTCTTGCCCATTGCCAGCCCTCGCTGTGACCGCTGGTGATTAGGGGTGAGGACCCGCAACACCTGGGAAGTGGAAAGGAGACCTTGGCAGGGGAAGGGAGGGGAGGGGAGAGGAGGCCAGGGGGCCAGGAGTGTGAGGCTGATGGAGAGTCCCACCCCCCTGCCCTTCCCCCTGCATGCATGAGACACTGTCAGGCTGTGGTTTGAGGAACTCTGGGACAGAGGTGCCCCTGCAGGCAGCCCATCCAGGCTGTCAATCAACGAGCAGTGAGTGGGCAGCCTCTGTACACCTCCCCGGCCTGAGGGTTTGCTGTAAGTCACCGCGCATCAATCAGAACGGTTACTTGGATGCCTGCAGAATGTACAGTGACGGAGGGAATATTAGCAGGACCTGTTCGCTCTCTCCCTTCCTCTTCTCGCCTCTCCTCTGCTTCACCTCCTCCTTATCCCCTCCTTCTATCATATTCCTGCTCCCTTCTCTCCCCTCCACTCCCCTCTCCTGTCCTTTCTTCCTTTTTTCTAAAAAGGTCTGAAGGCAGGCAGGACACCGGATTACATAGTACTATTGTGTGACTCTCTCAGAAGAGCAAAAGGAACTGGGAAGTGGGGAGAAATGAAAAAAAAAGAGATTTGAAAAAAAGGACATCATGTTTAAGGGAAAATAACCCTCAGGGCATGAACCAGGGACCAGTTCAGTAAGGACCAAGGGGCCCTGCTGGGGAGAACGGAGAAGATGGATGAGTGAACTCAGCCTCGTGGCTCACAGAGCCGGCAGCTGGTATGACCTGGAATGTGGGGACAGCAGGTTGAAGACCAAGCAGACTTCACTCTGAGGGCTGTGTGTGATCGTGTGGGTCTGTGAACAGAATGCCGTTCTTTCTCTTCCAGTGATTAATGGTCACACCCTGTGTTTGCGGCTGTTACTAGAAATCGCAGACAACCCGGAAGTGGTTGACGTGAAAGATGCCAAAGGACAGTAAGTGCCCCCTGGTCCGGGCCGGCGGTTGATTTCCGTCACGGTGGGTGATGGTTGGTTGGTTTAGCCCCTGGGAGGGCTGACTGCTGAGCTTGAGGTTGGGGGGGACATATTTGGGTGAAATGCACTGGCTGAGGACCCTGGACTAATGAGGTAGCTTCGTGTCAGTATATGCAGGGACAGCAAAAGTAGTGCTACGGTTGCTCATATGGAAAAAGACGCAGCTTATGATGGTTACAATAGCTCTATTAACTCTAAAGAATGTCACCACGGGACTTAGATTCTACCTAAGTGCAGTGTGTGTGTGTGTATGTGCGTGCGTGTGTATGCGTGTGTATGTGTGTATGTGTATGTATATATGTGCGCACGTGTGCATGTGTGTGCATGTGTACATATGTGTATGTGTGCGCACGCATGTATGTGTATGTGTGTATGTGTCTATATATGTGTGTGTGTGTATGTGTGTATGTGTGTGTGAATGTGTGTGTATGTGTGTGTGTTGATGAAAAAGAGCCAGCTTCGTATGCCTAGGGCCATGTGCCCTGGCCTTTGAAAAACAGTCCTCCTTGGCTCCTTCTTCCTCCCCATTTTACCCTCTTTTGAAGCTGCTACATTTTCATGTTCATATTAACAATGGCAATGGCCTCAAGAAGTTATCTCCATCATAAAAATCCTTCATATTTGCCTCCTTCCTTGGGTTTGTTTTTCCCAAGTCCTTCCCACCTGATGGCCTGTTCCTGCCCCAGTCTTCTTACAGAGAGGAAAGGCGGAGCCAGCACGAGTGCCTCCCCCCCGCATGTGAGTCAGTGTCGAAGTGGGAGCTAGGATGCCCCCTCCTGGGCCCCAGCTCCCTGCTCTTTCCTCTGTGTTGGCCAGGCTTTTCTGGAAGGCAGCAAGCTTTGGTCAAGTGAAACACGGAGCAAACGCCAACGCAGAACTCTGTGAAGGTCGAACTACTCCGATAGGAGCGAGAGGGTCTCCCTGCTCAGTTGATATCTCGAAATGCTTCTGAAAATGATGCGATCGCAGTGACCATCCTGAGAAGGAGCCTTTCCCGGCCCACCCACATCAGTCATCCCACTGGCACCATTCCAGGTGGCCATTAGATGCCAGAGGTAGAGAGAGACATATATACTAGTTTATATAGCCAGAGAGAGAGAGATGGAGACAGATAGAGACAGAGTGACAAAGAGAAGGAGTTCCTCCCACTGGAAGTAATGAGTATTTTGTTTTAATTTTCTTCTAAAAAGCCAATCTTTCTCTCTCCTAGAACCCCACTGATGCTGGCAGTCGCATATGGACACATTGATGCGGTCTCATTGTTACTTGAAAAGGAAGCAAATGTAGATGCTGTTGACATCATGGGGTGCACAGCTTTGCACAGAGGGGTACGTACGTCTTCCCCAGCCACAGTCAAGCCATCGTGTAATGAGCATGCTTCCTCTTTACTTCCCATATGAGTTTTTAGTGAAAGATTTTTTCCCAGGATAACCAATGAACCTCAATCTGCCTAAAAGAAATAACAAAATCTTTTGCAAAAGTAAAATAGTGGCGGGTACTCTGAGGTCCTGCTCTTGCAATTTCATGGTCGATTGTGATAACAGAACCACGAACTCCTGCTGTTGGTCGAATTGCTTCTACTTTCAGATGACAAAATACTTGCACAGCATAGAAAATTTGCAAAGTATTTTTTCAAAGCACAGAGAAGACAGTTACAATCACTAGTAATCCTACCTCCTGGAGATAACCATTTTTTTTTGTTTGTTTATATACCAAATCTTCTTTACTATATATAGATTTATTTTTTTAAATATATTTTATTGATTTTTTACAGAGAGGAAGGGAGAGGGATAGGGAGTTAGAAACATCAATGAGAGAGAAACATCGATCAGCTGCCTGCTGCACACTCCCTACTGGGGATGTGCCCACAACCAATGTACATGCCCTTGACTAGAATCGAACCTGGGATCCTTGAGTCTGCAGGCCGACGCTCTATCCACTGAGCCAAACCGGTCAGGGCAGATTTATTTTTAAAAAAAATTTAAAAAGAGAATACTGAAGATACTATTTGGAACCTACTTTTTTTCTTTTAGAATATCAAGGACCTTTTCCATGTCAGTAAATATTTTCCTGCTCTATCATTTTTAATGGTCCATTGTATGCAGGTGCCATAATTTATTCCAGTGATTGCTTAGTGTTGAGTAGCCATGCCATGTCTGACTGTTGACCCATTCCCCGCCTGAAGTATGTATCCTGTGACATTTCTTTGTATACATCTGCTGAGTTGTTTTTTAAAGCATGCCGAGGAAACGAAATCAAACAGAAGCAGAAATAACAGTGCTCTTTGGGGCTGGTGCCAACCGCCATGGCCAGTGAACAGGAGAGAAACTCTCAGTGGTCAAAGTAATCATCCTCATCCTTATTTCTTGGGGACTTCCTGTGGGCCATGCAACAGGCAGGGGTCTTTACGTCCCTCATCTCGTCAGTCCTCACAACAGCCTGTGGGGGCCTTATGACTATCCCCAGGGAAATGAAACGAGACAGAGAGGGGAATTGACTTGTCCAAGCTTTCCCAGGGGAAGCCAGGATTTAGCTCACACCTTCCTGATTCTAACGCTCATGTGTTCCACTATATCGTAGTACCGTTCATGGTTATGTCTGGAGAGTCGAGATGTTTCCCACATGCTGATGTCCACACGGACTTTCCTGCTATGAATCTGGCTGGGCTGTCCTCCCGTGAGGCCCGGGAACGCATGTCCTCTGACTCTGAGCCCAGCCTCACTCAGCCGCCTCCTTCACATCCCGAGCCGGCTGCCCCTCTGACTTTTGTGTTGTGTTTTCAATGCAATCGATTAGATCATGTCGGGTCATGAGGAATGTGTGCAAATGCTGCTGGAGGAAGAAGTCTCAATTCTCTGCAAAGATGCCAGAGGGAGGACCCCCTTGCACTACGCCGCGGCCCGCGGCCACGCCACGTGGCTGAGCGAGCTGCTGCAGATGGCCCTGTCGGAGGAAGACTGCTCTTTCAAGGACAACCAGGGCTACACGCCGCTGCACTGGGCTTGCTACAATGGTGAGTGGACTGCCGTGCAACTGAGTCCAGTGGGTTCCCTCTGAACCCGGCACCACTGGGACCTCAGGGGAGGGAAAGCAGCACAACGCTGTCAACCTTGATTTCCAATCTTTCTGCATCTGAGACACCTTTTTTCTGTTGTTGTTTTTTTAAGTATGTTGCCCTTCCTGGCTACTGTGATGCCTCAATGGAATAAAAATTCACTTTCTCCCTTTTTGCTAATTAATAACATAAAACTCCTAATCAGGACTTCTAATGAATGAATATCCAGTTTTAATGAAGGTTTCTGATGCTACATGATATAACCAGGGACCCTACAATGAATTAAAATAACACAGCTAAGACCTGTTACGGTTGACTACCAGTCAGACTTCTAGGTGATTGATTTGTCTTTGGGCATTTCCTCTTTTATATCTCATTTCCCCCCATTTATTTTGTCGCACTTATAATTCAGAAGATCTAACATTTCTTATTTCACTTATTTGAGTAAAAAAGAAATGCAAGCTCATCGTAAATTTCAAAAATATTGACAGGTCTAAGGTAGAATTAGGTCTCCATTTCCAAACTCGCTTTCTGATGTAATTTGGTGTGTACCTTTAATACTTTCCCCTTGAGGATATAAATACAAATGTATGTGCATCTGTTTTTTTAAACTAGAATCATAGAACAACTATCATTCTATAACTTTCTTTTTTGCTATTGTTTATTTAACATGGTGGGGCACAGGTATAATGGCCACCTGAACAAGAAGATGTCTGCAAACGAAAAACGATGTAGGCAACTCCATAGACTGTAACAGAAAGGATTACAGGATCATTTCCTTACAGGGAGGTAGGGTCAGAGCGGACAGGCAACCCAGCACTCTGCACAGATGATTCTCCGCTAAGAGACCCCTGTTACAGTACTTTTTTATGGTATAACTCAGGTACTAATGATTGACAAGACAAAGGGACAAAGAATGCAGTCAGCGAGTGCAGTAGTGCCCAGCCGGTGTGGCTCAGTGAACCAGGAGGTCACTGGTTCGATCCTTGGTCAGTGCACATGCTCTGGTTGCAGGCTCACACCCTTGTGGAGGACGTGCAGGAGGCAGCCAATAAGTGCTTTTCTCCCACCGATGTTTCTCTCTCTCCCTCTCCCTTCCTCTCTCTAAATTCAACAAAAACATTTTTTTAAAAAAAGAATGCAGTGGCACCAGGGGCCATACCTCCTGGTGGTCTTGCGACGGAAGATGGTTCATAATGGATCCTATCACCAGGTTAATATTTATTCTGGTTGCCATGGCATTCTGGCAGTTACTAACAAAAACATTTATGGTAGGTTTTATGGAACACTGATAATCATCAACTACAAGGCTCTGATAGGCTTGCTCAGTGAGGCTGATCGAAGGTCACAGCAGAAGAGAAATCCGGGACCCAGGCGGGGAGTCAGTTTTGTCCGCATCTACTTCTATGCACATTCTATCGCAGATATCCTGCAAGTTATTGTGTATCGATAATGATTGATCTCCTTAGTATATTGCAGAGCAGATAAATCAATGTAGGTGTGTGTGTATCACAGTCTATTATTTATTCAACCGGGTCCCTGGGGATGGACATTCGGATTGTTTTCAGGTTTTTTCCTGTTCAAACGAGGCTTCATTGTGTGTCTATTCGTAGCATGTACCTTAATTCTGTCCGATAAGTTTCCAGAAGGGAAACTGGATGAGGACATGTGTGTTTTTTACACCATGTTACTTTGCAAGAAGGGTGTAATTTATTACTCCCCCAGACGTGTATAAGACCTATATTTCCTCCAAGCTTTTGCCAGCTCAGGAAGATAGCATCTTTTTGTGAGTGTGAAGGGCAGAAAAGGTTATCTCATTACTTTGGTTTGTGTTTCCCTGTCTAACAGTGTGTTTATTTATTGGTATTTCGTCTTCTGGAAATGACCTTTTCCATCTATTGCTTATTTTTAATGAGTTTTATCTTTCCTCATGCGTTTGCTGGAGTGCCTTGTCGTAGAGATGGGAATCCTCCCTGCATGTGCTATGTGCTGCCAGTGTTTTCTCTCAGCCTGTCATTTGTCTCTGGTCTTTGTTTATGATGTCATTTTCCATGCAGAAATTTTGAACGTTTGTGTAGTTGAGTCCGTCATATTTTTATTTGCTGGGATCTAGGTTTCCAGTCCTGCTTAAGGTCTCCCACCTGTAAGTTTATATGGATATTTCCCCATATATTTTCTACTCTGTTTCTATAATTTTATTTTTCCATTTGCAATTCTCATATTAAAATTTTCACCTAGATGGTTTGACTCGGTGGATAGATCATTGGCCTGCAGACTGAAGGGTCCCATGGTCAAGGGCACATGCCTAGGTTAGGGGCTTGATCCCCAGTAGGGGGCGTGCAGGAGGCAGCTGATCAGTGGTTCTCTCTCATCATTGATGTTTCTATCTCTCCCGCTCCCTTCCAGTCTGAAATAAATAAAAATATATTTTAAAAACATTTTCACTCAGAAACTATGGGGTGCTCTAATTTACAACATTTCATTTTCATTACAGTCCTCTTTCGTCATTGGCTCTGACCAGGAAGAGCCAAATTTTCTACTTTCTCAACTTGGCTTGGTCCCTCCCTGCTACTGGAGGATTGGGTTTCTTTACTTACCAGTGGCTGAGGGCCCCCAACACCCCATCTGGGTCAAATCCAGAGATCTCTCTGGCAGGAAGGGGAAGGCGCAGTCAGAGTGTTGGTCTTATGGCAGGTGGCAAACTCACCGACCACATCCTCTCCCCTGAGATGAGGGGAAGGGGGGTGGTAGGGCTTTGTTCTGAGGCCTCTCCAGGTGCAAGCAGGGGAGGGGAGTAGTCCCGCCCTAAGCAGTTCCAGTGCAGTCTCCCTCCGGGTCTGAGGGTCAAGCTCCCATCTTCCCAGAATCCCCTTCACCGAGCACTGCGAAACACCGAAAGTCACTCAAGGATGCCCAGTCGTATCTACACAGACCCTTAGGTTGGGGTTCATAGAGTCCCAAAGAGTGGTGTGTGTAGACGCTTCCCTAAGTAGATCCTGGGGGCGGGGGATTCATACTAATAGAGGGTGTGAAGTGTTTAAGGGAGCGTTGGGTATAGGCAGAAAGCTAAACAGTGTAACTTACATAAAGTTAGGGGATTTTTATATTCATTACTTTATATGTTTTTAACCCTCCTTTCAGCAGTGTCCCTTTTTCTCTTTATAGGTAAAAGAAAGGTTTAGGTTGTGTTTTAATACTTAAAATTGTCTGATCTTCGTCATTCTGAGGTAGATCATGAGAGAGCTGAGTTCAGCCAACAGGAGGTTCCAGGACAACAATCTGTATTCCAAAGCCAAATAGTTTGGCATTAATAGCTGTCCATCCCTTCACAGACCACATTCAGGTCCTTTATCCATAAGCTCCCATCATCCTGTGACATCGGTAGGGCAAATTTCCTTGTCTGATTTTTTATCTATGAGAAATTGGGACTCACAGATCCCAAGAGAGTTGCTTTGGATCACGTGACAAGGAAGCCAACAGAGCTGAGGCCTTAACTTAAATTCAGTTGATTTGGAAACTACTTGTCATTTTGTTGAAAATAATTCCTCACATTCATTCCTCTACTTATTTTTTTAAAAAATACTTATTGGGTACACATTGTTTGCCAGGAGCTGGTCTTGATGCCATTTTAAACACTTACACAGTATTTTACACTCAGCATTTTACCCTTTCATCTGCTATTTTCTATCAATCACATCTTCTCCCCTTCACTAGGGTCCATAATTATAAGTGAATTTACTCAGATGGGTGAAGGGGAAATTGCCTGTTGTAAATATAGGCAAACTGAGGTGTGTTAGATGTCTACCTATCAAGAGCTGAGCATAACATAGAATCGATTCTGCTTGCAAATGAGGTCCCTTCTCCATCTCGTTCTCTCCATCAGACCATATGGCTTTCATTGTCTTATTTGTTCATTATGTCTCAGAACTCCTGTGAGCATAGTCAGTAACATGTTGGCATTTTGTGAATTTCATTCCATGGAGATTGAGCATTCAGCCGATTCAGGAAAATGCATAAGCCAGAATTCAGTTCTTAATGGCAAAAAAAAAAAAAAATGATTGTGTTGAACAAAATTTCATTCTTAGAAACTTCCTAAATTCTTTTGCGTCCTTGCAGGTAATGAAAACTGTATAGAGGTACTTTTGGAGCAGAAATGTTTTCGCGAATTTGTCGGCAATCCCTTTACTCCACTGCACTGTGCGATGTAAGTAGAGATGCCAGAAGTCAATGGTGCTGCTTTAATTCCTTCAACGACACGTAGAAAAATTGACCTTTGGAAAGGAAAAAGTTTTCACATTACAGATAAGACCAATGTATTCTATTTTGCTGCTAAAGGCAAATAGGTCTGAGAGCGAAGTGTGGTCCCTAATGTTAATGATTTCCAGGAGATTTCTATGAAATGCCGTGGCTCCAAGGTGGCTCACATGCCACCTTAGAGAAACTGCATGAAGAGGTGGCCTGAGGGGCACCTGACACCCCATACTCCTCAGGTGTACTTCACACCTGCAGCCAAATTCTAAAAATAAGCCTGCGAATGATTAGAAAGACATTTTCTACCAGGAAGACTTTTCATGTATTGTAATTCCCTTTCTTCGTATGTTGTAAGGTTTTTTTTTTATATGAAATTTTTGCTCCAATCTCAATGTGCGAACCATTGTCCAGAGAGTACAGGGACTGTAAGTCAGACTTCCATGTCAGCCTGCTGGGTCATGGGCACCCACTTTCTTGAGGTTGGTGGGTGACCTAGTGCCCATCCAGCCTGCTCCCTGACCAGCTGGCCCTGGCACAGGTGACGTGAGTGGCCAGCGCTCTCTAACAGCTTTGAAGCGCTCCACCCTTGCCCTCCAGTTTTTCGGCTTTCGCTTCCAAGATTCCATGAACAATAGGCCTATTATTTCTCTCACAAGGTTTTTTTTGTTTTTGTTTGTTTTTTTATAGTGGCAGACACCCTAAAGGCTTTACTATTATTATTTTAAGTCTTTATTGTTGAAGTATGTAAATATGTCCCCCTCCTTCCACCATTGACCTCTTCTAGCCCACTCCCCACTCCCCACCTCCCACCCCCCACCCCAGGCCTTCACCACCCTATTGTCTGTGACCATGGGTTATGCATACATGCAGACAAGGTCTTTGGTTGATCACCTCCCAACCCCCACCCTCCCCCGCCTTCCTTCTGAGATTCCACAACATGAGCTTCTATGTCTTGGGACCTATTTTGTTCAAGTTGTGCCCACTTAGATTTTGAGGTGCCGTTGCTCACAATTTCTTGTCTTAATTGATTTCTCGGAGTCCTTGTTAGTGTGTTAGCAGCTGTCCCTGGCTGTGGACTCTAGTATAACTGTCCCGGGACCTTTCCAGGAACCTTAATAAACCTCTTTCCTTTAAAAATTTGGATATAATTTGTTTGGATCTGTGAGAGAGTGGAGCTCAAATCCCAGAGTGACTAACCCACGGCTCCCAGTGAACTCGGAGTCAAGAGGGTGCCCTCCTGAGCTTCTCCTCCCAAGACCTTCAGCTTCAGATCCTACCCTCCTCGCCACAGCTGTTCAGACAAGCAAAGGAGGCAACTTAGGTCAGATAAACAGGCTTCAACACTTCTTGGAGCAGGCGATTCTCCCAAATCTTCAGAGTGGAGACTGCCCGCTTCAGGAAGTGTTAAATAAAGTTCGTTTATATCACCTAAATCAGTGATGGCGAACCTATGACACGCGTGTCAGAGGTGACACGCGAACTCATTTTTGGGGTTGATTTTTCTTTGTTAAATGGCATTTAAATATATAAAATAAATATCAAAAATATAAGTCTTTGTTTTACTATGGTTGCAAATATCAAAAAATTTCTCTATGTGACACGGCACCAGAGTTAAGTGAGGGTTTTTCAAAATGCTGACACGCCGAGCTCAAAAGGCTCGCCATCACTGACCTAAATTGTCTTCTTTAAACGTTTTACCAGAACAAAGGCCACAGATACTTGCATCAGACTTAAAAAACAACCACCATCAGATTGTTAAGTATACATTGCCTGGGAAGATGGACTAGGAGGGGACATATAACTTTTTAAGTGGTGAGATTTGTAATGCTGCTTTCGTTTTAGAATAAATGACCATGAGAATTGTGCGTCACTGCTGCTGGGGGCCATCGATTCCAGCATTGTCAATTGCAGGGACGACAAAGGCAGGTGAGTGGCCCAGGACAGCACGCCTCTCCTTCCCACGCATCCCAGCCTCTGCCCTGTGGTTGCAGAGGGCCAAACATCTCTTATTTAGTTTTTAAATGGAAAAGTGATATGTACGCATGTTTTTTAAATTAAGTGTTGTAAAGGACATATAATTAAAACAAGTTTTCCTCCTCGGCCCAGCAGCCCCAGCCTCTTCCACGGAGGAAGCCACTAGAAACTGTCCTTCCCAAAGGTGTATAGTCCCTCACATATTGTCTGTGCACAGCTACAAACATCTGTAAAATGTATGTGCTTATATCCCTTCTGTGCAAATGGAGCACTCCATAGCAATGCTCCGCTTTTAGTACATCTTGGAGATCTTCCCAAATACTAAAACCCTTAGATTTACCGTATTCTTTTTAAGGCTGAATATTATTCATCTGAATGGATATATTATAACTTAATCAGCTGCCCGCTATGGAAGAATATTTAGGTTGTTTCCAGTACTTGGCTATTTCAAAGGGTGGTGCAGTTCATATGTGCCTGGTCCTATGACCCAAGTGTATCTAGGAGATAAAATCCTAGAAGTGGTTAAAAGGCCAGTAGTTTTTAAATTTGACAAGTAATGCCAGGTTGTCCTCCCCCAAAAAATCAGTCATTCACATTAGATGACGTGGGCTTTTTAGAAAAATAGCCAGTGATCTACAAATTTAAGGTGTAATTTTGAAAGTATCATTATCCATGGGAAAGAAAAGCCACTGGGACTCAAGATTAAAGCGGTGAACAAAGGTGCTAATGTCACGATCAGGGCCACCAGCTCACCCCCTCCTCCCTGCATCGGTGACCCTGCCGGGGGGCCTGGTGAGCATCTCCGTGAACCTGCCGTGTTTCTCTGGCGTGCACGGAGCGCGGGTGTGAGGTTCCCAGGAAGCTAACGCCGCTCGTTCCGCCGCCAGGACGCCGCTGCACGCCGCAGCCTTTGCGGACCACGTGGAGTGCCTGCAGCTGCTGCTGAGACACAGCGCCCAGGTGAACGCGGCCGACAACACGGGCAAGACGGCGCTGATGATGGCCGCGGAGAACGGGCAGGCGGGCGCCGTGGGTACGTGCCCGAGGGGGGACTGCCCATCCGTGCCTGTCCAACACCAAAGGCATGGGCAAGCAAAAAGCCGTTAGTCTCTTGCTATATACCCATAAAAAGACCGACATTTTACCGAAGCCACCGGCTCCACCTGTTCATTGTCCACAGTCCCGTTACTGGCTGGTCGGTGGGCCTGATCCAAGTGAGCCAACCTCTCAGCAGGGAAATCTCTTGACGTTGAGAAACCAGAGGTAACACAGAGTCATTGTCCCTGGGGATAAAGCTGTCAAACAATGGATGCCGACAGACCTTGGATTTGGCTAGAACAATCGTGGCCATAAATGGTTCCTTTTTTTCTTAAACACATGAAATAGGATTATGTGAGCTGCACTCATTGAGATCTGTTATTGTTTCTGTTGTAACTTCTTTAGAGTGCATTAATTGGCATGTAGTCTGAGTAGCTTTCTTTTGTATTTTTTTGTAGACATTCTGGTGAACAGCGCCCAGGCTGACCTGTCTGTGAAGGACAAGGATTTGAACACACCCTTGCATTTGGCGTGTAGTAAAGTATGTAAAGGAATATGACACACTGTTATTCAGTATAATAATAATAGTAATGATGATGATGATGATGATAAATGCCACTTCATTCTACCTCAAAAGTGCGTATCATGGCCCCTAATTAAGAGGTCCATTTCCCCAGGATGTTGGCCCCTCTAAGCAGAGTTGGAGGAGGAAAAGCAAGGGTGTACCACACAGGTGGACGGGATGTGCTTTGCGTGGCATTGGCCACTTGCATGCTGACTGCAGTGTGGCCTGATGCTGCCACTGTGTCTGTGGTACCACCTTTTGGTTATAAACACACATTAGGACCTCAGATACATGGCTTCTAGAATATGAGCCTCTCCACTTGTTCTCATTTTGTTTCGTTGGAAGGCCTTGTAATAACACAGCTCACATGCTCTCCTGTGAGGCAAGTCAGTGTGTTTGTGTGCAGGTCTACCCTCTCCCTTTATTCTGGTGCCTAGTCCAATGCAAAGAACGCATTTGTGTGTGTGGTGTTTTGTTGGGTTTTTAAAAAAATAGCATTGTGTTCACTGCTTCAGCAAAAGATAAATGGCACATAGGAATGTGATTTCACAGAAGCGGGATCATACTGCTTACAACCTGCTTTTGTTCCTGAGTCACATGTTATGAATAGCTTTCTTGTGTAGACATTTCATAATGTTTTCGGAGATGCATGGTACTCTCTACCTTAGGAATGTGCCACCCTTTAGTCAGCCAACTCCCTCCCGTTAGACATTCGCTTGTTTTCAAATACAAGCTACTCTACATAATAACTGTGGTGCAATGTTTTAGGAAGCCTTGTTCCTTTAAACTAAATGTCTAAATGTGAAATTTTTGAGCCTGGGCTATGAACATTTTAAAGTCCAAATTCCCCTAAAATGAAGTCTTAACTATTTACACTCCACCAGTAGTATATCAGAATGAAACCTCCGTGGATATTTCTAAAGTTATATTTAAGGGTCTCCTTTCTAAGGCATTGTGGTATGATGGCAGCTGACACCAGTGATGGTGTTTATTTCAGTACTAGAGGTCTGGTGCACGAAAATCATGCACTGGAGGGTGGAGAGTGTCCCTCAGCCAGGCCTGTGACCTCCCGCAGTCCAGGAATCCTTGGAGGATGTCCGCCTGCTGGCTTAGGCCCATTCCGCGCCCCCCCCCCCGGCCCCCCCGGGGATTGGGCCTAAGCCGGAAGTCAGACATCCCTCTCACAGTTTGGGGCTCTCAGAGTGCGGTTCCCTTCACTTCTTACTGCCCGCCTGCAGCGGAGGCGGGAGAGGCTCCTGCCACCGCTACTGCGCTTGCCAGCCATGAGCCCGGCTTCTGGCTGAGCGGTGCTCCCCCTGTGGGAGCACACTGACCACCAGGGGGCAGCTCCTGTGTTGAGCGTCTGCCCCCTGGTGGTCAGTGCACATCATAGCAACCGGTCGTTCAGCCATTCAGTCGATTTACATTATTAGGGTTTTATTACATAGGATAGTTCCAGCATTAAAGGTGTTATCTGTATCCAGCGGCACCGGCAGTCTCAGCTGTTCCTCTCATCAGTTGCATTTTCTCACTTCATGTTCAGGATGTCCCAGGGAAACCACAAAAAGTGCTCCGTTTCATCAAGTGTGTTTTAAGGTGTGGTTTTCATGACTATAAATGCAATGCTTTTCAAACGTTATTGTGCCATTGAATCACCCGAGGATATTGTTAAAATTCAGCTTCTGATTTAGGAGGGCGGGAGTGGGGCCTGAGATTCCACGTCGCTAAGTGCCAGGTGATACTGATGTTGATGCTTCGGGTCACAGGGGCTCAGGAAGCCAGTACCTTCACGGAGCGCAGGCCTGAAACCGTGAAAGCGCCTCTGACGGATCCATTAAAATTACCCACTGTTGTTATAAGGTGCAGAGATCATTTCCCCTTGCTGAGGAGGAGATGAATAGGCTTTCTTGAAAAAGAATCCTTTCACAATATAAGGCAGTAACTGACGAGTGACACAGATAATAGGCGACATGAGAACTTCAAGGATAAATGGATCAAGGAAGTGGTCAGTCATGAAGACTTGAGGAAGAAGATGGGACTGGACTTACATTTAAAAAGTGATGTTAAAGGATACTTCTAATTCTCCTCCCTGTTTACCAGCTGACCCAGCTGAATTCGTATCGGTTTCAGCTCCCTGGACATTAGTTCTAAAACTTACCCTAGAAATGTTAGTATTTCAGATCAGATTTATATTAACCAAGTCCTAATGGGACCTCATTTGGAATCAAATAGCCCTGGGACTATTTGCTTTTTAGAAGAAAAAGGAATTACTCAGACGATGGCCTGATAACATGGATACAGGCAGAGGACATTCGTTTCACATTTAAAGCCCAATGAAGTGATTGTTCTGGAACTTTTCTAAGTCTCCATCCTGAGTCTCTGATCATTTTCTTTTTCTTCCCTAGGGTCATGAAAAATGTGCCTTGTTGATACTTGACAAGATACAAGACGAGAGCCTTATTAATGCCAAAAACAATGCACTGCAGACGTAAGTGTGATGGCTAGAGCTGGACTCAGACCCAGATTCCTAGTCATTTATTCAACACACGTGAAGAGCTTGCTCTGTGCCAGGCCGGAGCTGGGACACAGTAGTGAAAGCACAGAACCACTTCTCCTTCGTGAAGTTTAGTCACACCCCTGCAGCTCACACCCAGTTAGACAGTTTCCGTTAGAACCTGCATTTTGATATGCCGGCATAGAGATTTGTGAGGTCTGTGTTTTTCTTTGCTGATATTTCTATGGTAATATTATGAATTTACTGGGCGATTAGAAAAACGTATGGGCTGACCTATTTGGGAAATATATGTATACTGGTAAATGTATTAGCATTATGTGTTCTTCCTGGAAAACGACAGTTTTATAAATTAGGTTCCCAGAATATATTTGAAGAGTTTCTAAGCAATTTGTCTTAATTACATTTTAATGTAATTCAGTGTTATCCTCAGTGTGAAAAACTTAAAAAGCTGCTTTAGCTTTAGCCATGTGGCTCAGTTGGTTAGAGCATCATCCCATACAGCAAAAGGTTGTGGGTTCGATTTCCAGTCAAGGCACATACCTAGGTTGCAGGGTCAATCCCCGGTTGGGGTGCATACAGAAGGCAACCAGTTGATGTTTCTTTCTATCTCTCTTCTTCTTTGTGAAATCAATTAAAAGATCAGCATATCCTCAGGTGAGGACTAAAATTAATAATAAATAAACACATAAGTGCTGTTTTATTTTCTATTTTAGGAAATTATGTATTTGTTTTAAAGGGCAAAGAATATTAGCATTTTTTCATTAAAATTCTTAAGGAATAGATAGCAGAACATACTAACTTTGACATTGTTCTTTAAGATGTTCTAAATTCAGCAAAATATCGCTTAGTAATAACAAAGAGGTTTGAGGTTATATATATGAGTGATATCAGACAGTCATATTGATGAACTGGGTGAAACAGTGATTCAAATGCAAGCGTACAGCTCAAGGGTTAAAGAAGCTTCTAGAAAATGCACCAGAGCTTAAGTTCTTCTGTCGTCCTATTTACTGTCATTGAGGTTGTTTGAGATGCAGAGTATTTGTGATATCTGCAGAGAAATCTGGGCCAGCTTGGAAGGACTGTTGGGTCATTAGCACCTGGAAAAGACCTGGTCAGCAAATCTCTTTCCCCCCCAGTAAAAATGTTCAGAGGCTATTTATGGATTCTTACCCACTGGCTGCCTCTTAACAAGGCAGGCTGCCCAAATGGCGCATCTCACACAAACTTGTCTCCCGCCTGACGCCCTGTGTTCTTTCTCAGGCCCCTGCACGTCGCTGCGCACAATGGCCTGAAGGCCGTGGTGGAGGAGCTGCTGGCCAAAGGGGCCTGCGTCCTCGCTGTCGATGAGAACGGTGAGTGGGAAAAGGACACGATCACGGCAGGTGCCTTCCCTGTGCCAGGGAGCCAGAGGACAGGAGGGATTAGGAGCTAGTTAAAGAGGCAGTAGGAACCCTCTCCCTTCGGAGCCCCCCGTGTGTGAGAAATCAGCAAGGATGCTGTGTCCTGTCTGTCTTCGTTAAAGTGCAGTCTCCCTGTAGCCACCACTGCCTCCCATTCTGCATGTGACGTCAGCAGCGAGGGTCGCTGGCTCCTCAGCGTGGCGGTTAAAATGCCCGAGACACACGGACGAGCTTGCACCTTGGCATTCGCCGTGCTGACCGCACACACTGAAGAGTGAGGGATTCCCCATCATCCATGCATGCTCAAGGGCTCGCGTCAGCACCGGGTCTCTGTGTTCCAGTCCATTCTGAGATCAAACCTTTTTCTTTTCTTTTTGAGAACAGACCAGAACGCATATTCCCAGGATGGCTCTTTGGGGAGTGTGAATAAGAATTTTAAATTCATGTCTAGGCCTGACACTTCTCTTGATCTAGATAACGTCCCTTTTCTGAATGAACTAACTCTTTACAGCAGCTTTCTCCTCTGCTTCCTACGAAATTGTGAACCCCAGGATTGTATTAGATGCCATTCGAAGCACAATGCCTATTAATTAGCCTTGGGGAGCAGGCGAGGGACTTCTGGATATTTACTAATTAAGTAAATTTTTCAAAATGTGGCATGAATCGTGGCATTTAATTAACGTCGTATAATAAAATGCATTAACGTAACTCAATTAACTGCTTATTACAGGTATTGGAATTAGCAGCCCATGCCCATTGCTCAGAAGTAAGCAGCCCTATGGCGTCATTAGCTATAACTCCTGTTAGTTTGGTTTTGCGGCCCCGTTTCCCCTAGCATGTTCCCTGCCCCATCCCTGGCCCGATTCATCTAGGAGATGCAGAAAGTTCGCTGTTACTCCATCCGTCTGGTTTTCCTGCCTCCCCTTCCCTCACCCTCTACTCACCGTTGTAGACTTTGGGGCTGGCGTGCAGAGGCCTACGACTTTTCTCCACAATGACCAGAGACCAGAACACACAGTGTTCGCTTCTCTGGTGTAAGTCTGCTACACCCGAGGCTCATCCAGCCCTTACGGACCTTGGGCCAGTGGGGCTGTGGCTTGTCTCGGAGCTTAGCTGCATCCCAAAGACCTCGGAACGTCTGGGGCGCGTTAGTACAGCCTCACAATCCTATTCCTTGACTCATCACAGACCTTCGTGGCAGGGGACGTTAAGATATCCGTCCATTCTTGTTTGTTTTCACGCCAGAGAAGGAATAATCTGTTAAGAGGGGCGAGGAGGGGGAAGCAGAAATGAGGTCAAGCGCTGATAAACAAAACAACAGAAAGTTCGGTTTTATTGAGCCGGTTCCTCTTGAGTAAATGAGCGAGAAGTAGTGGCAACTCCGGCCAGCAGAGAGGACAGGATGGCCTGGAACCAAAGCGGACAAAGGCAGCCATAATGACACCCACGAGTATCTATTTCCCTGCGCACCTGTTTCATGCTCTGAGCTCACTCTCCCCTCCGGACGGCAGCCATCCAGCCTAAATGGTAGAGCAGGGCACGACTATGCCAACCATCGCGATTTCCCCACCTCGGCTGCCTTTCGGTTGGCAATGTTGCTATTTTTTAAAATTCTGTTAAGTGTTGTTGTTTTTTTAAATGATGGTTCATGTTCAACGACACATGACTGGTGCCTGCCTCTTTCTGACCTCCTCGCATGGTTCCGTTTTTCTAGAGCCAGTTAATGGTAGGATCTGACACACAACCGCCTACAATGGAAAGCCATTGTTCTCAGAATGAGCGTGCTCCGGCCCCGGCCGAGGCCCATGGTGTGAGTGTGTGTGCTCGCCAGTGGGAGCCCCGTCCTGGCTGTCCCGTGGCTGTTTTTTTGTGGAATTGTGTCCCCCTGCCCCACCCCTCCTCGTGTTTCCATTCACTAGACAAAGACTGGAATTCTGCCTAATTTTGGATAATGTAGTGCTTGTCGTTGTCACGTAAGCTGAAAAGGATCCCCCAACCCTCCCGAGAATGCCTCCCCTCCAGGCCCCTCTCACCTCGCCCCTAGCATGCCCTGTGAGAAGTAACTCCTCCCTTTGCCTGCATGATTGCTAACTCAACATACATCTCCGTGGGAGGTCGGACGAGATGTACTGTGGATGCTCGGACTAACCACTGCCTTGTCTGCATTTACGCCCAGGTCATACCCCGGCCCTGGCTTGCGCTCCTAACAAAGACGTGGCTGACTGCCTGGCCCTCATTTTGGCTACCATGATGCCTTTTTCTCCTTCCAGTACAATGACGGCTGTCAACTTGGTTTGTTTTAAAAAAGACAATTTGAACAGGACGACCCTCTCCAACCTGGGTAGCATGGTTAGCCTGTGCAGTAACAACGTAGGCTCGGAGGATGGGTACAATGAGAACGACTCTGATTCGGAAACCTTTTGACCTCGGACTGTAGACGTTTGCCCTTGGTCGGCCCTGTTGGAGGAAGGGGAAGAAGCTCGGATTCCGGGTTTAGGTCGTGTTCCAGTGTTATTACGGGCCCGAGCTACCAGAAGCCGGTAGAGAAGGGATTCATTCACCAGACTGAGGGAGGGCAGCTAGGCCGGAGGACCAAGCACTCACACGGATGGGCCCTGCTTTTGATCTGTCTCATGCTTTCCTTAGCTCTAAGAGACTTCTGTGAAAGTCTACCTCTCATTTTAAAGAAGGAATTAAAAAAAAAATGCATTTAATTCTTTTTCTTTGGGGATAATGCACTGAGAGGGAACTGTTGTCCCCTATAAAGTATGGTGTGTGTTTTTTTATTTTATTTGTTTTGTTCACATTTGTTTTGTCAGAAGTTGTATCATGCATGTCCCCAGGGGGGAAGGGGAGGCAGGGGCAGATACGAAAAGCCTCCAACCTCCTCTCCCTTTGCTGTTTACGTCCTCACTAGAACCCAAAGGCAAACGTGTTTCTCTCTGGAAATCATGCCTGTAGTCATCTTTCTAAGGGAGACCGATGATCCGTGTCCTCCCTCGAGTGAGCCCTTCAATAGCCAGGACTTCTTCCCGAGGCTATTTGTTGAAGTTGCCAAATGAAGGAGAAAAACTCATTGAAAACAGGACTTGCTTGTTTTTCCTTTAACACAAACACGGCGCCCACTGCTCCCCATAACAAGCCTGTGGCTTATGCCCACCCGAGCGATGGCATCCAGGGCTGTCTGGTACCCTGCCGGGGAAAGGCAGATGGCACCCACACCCGGAGGCCTATGCAGGTTTGCTGTGGAACTGCCCTTACTGATTCATCCTTAGACAGAACAGAACTTCTAAAGAACATCGAGACCATCGGCCTTGTTCATCGATAGTAAAATATTCCAGGGGCTTCTCAGTTGAGGTCGGGCCAAGTGAGGGCCAGTGTGGCTGCAGCAGGGCACAGAGAGAGGCAGAGCAGGTGGCAGGAGTGGGGGATGTGGAGAGGAGAGCCCGTGGTAGTTGCTCGCTGATGAAATCAACCTGGTGAACCCTGTGTCTGCTCCCTCTGCCAAAGCTTCTAGGTCCAACGGACCCCGCCCCGCCCCGGGAATAGCTGCACAAAAAGAAGAATGAGACTCTTCCAGAACCGTTCACACACACACGTGCACACACATGTATATAGTTCTGTCTGTATCTCATCAACCAGCTCTACAGGAGGACCAAAATGCTTCCGTCGAGAATGGAAGACTTCACTGGTTTTTCTTCGCAGTGAAAGTGAGACCTGAAGTAGCTTTTCTATGGAGTTAAAATGGAATCTTTTTGCGTAAGAGTCTTTGTTGTATTTTATATTTCTTATGACAGAGATTTCCAGTGGATGGCTTACCATTTGTAACGGATGATGTGTTGACGACGGCTTATTTTTTATTTTTTATGTTTTTTGCCAGACTAGAGGAAATGTTCATATACTTTTGATGTAAATGTGTTTATATTTATTGGAAATGAAACAAATGCCGAGGGAGCGTCCTTTGTTCGTTCTCCCTTTTCATTGCTGTGTGTCTTACTTGGAAAAACAAAGAAGCAGAAAACACACAGGGCCCTCCCTCGGCCGGCCAGCAGCCCTGGGCCATGCCCGGCATTTCCACTGCTAAGGCCTCAGCGGATCCTCATGATCTCCCACGTGGACTGGAGAGGGCACAGCACCCATCACTCAGCCCCAGTCTGTGGCCAACCTAGAGCTTAGAAGACATTGGAGTCCTTCTGCTCTTCTGCCAGATGAACCTGAAGTGCGCTGTGGATCATATGCACAGACGTGGCCAAAAGAAAAGTCCAGAAATGATCCCAAATGCCCTGAAATCCCACGTGGTCCCAGTAAACTCCTGGGAAACTGCATCAGTGGGTGGACACTTGTGCCAAGAGAAGAAATAACAATCACCAGCTCGCGCTATTCCCACTGGGGGAAGGAAGTGTTGTGTGAGGGGAGGACCAACCATCTGATCACTGGGTCCCTTTCACCCTGGAAACTGCAGTTTCATCGTGTCTGTGAGATATTTTTACAACAGCGTTCGACCGTATCTGGATCAAATACAGATTCCGTATTCTGTTTCTCATCTAACTGCAAGAGACTTAGTCTCGCTCTTTTAATACCCGGATTGAGTGAGAAGCTCACGTTGGGTTCTTCACGGAGGACAGCTTGTCCGGAGGACTTCCATCATTGTGTTTGCATCCCCCTCCTCCCTCTGTCCTTTTTGTTTGTTTAGAGAAGGTGAATTCTTTTGCAGCAGGTAAATTGCTCATGAGTAATAATGACCGCACAGTTACCAAAACCCTGAGCATGAGAGAGAGCCAATGCTGAGAAGCACGACACACTGCGGTGTCTTTTTCTAGAAATGAATGGAAATCTTGCTCCATTGGCGTAGAAAGCAGGCAAAGAGACGGCCGCTTCAGCGGTGGCCCAGCGGTGACAGGGCCCCGCGGAGCCTCACAGAGGGCAGGAGCGCCACAGCAGGATGCAGGCCTGGACCTCATCTCCACGGAGCTGCTTTTGACTCCCGCCACCCCTTCCTCACAGAAGGAAGGCAGACAAAGGAGCAACACGAAGTCATGCTTACTCTGAACGGTTCCTTGAATCCCTCTCTCCTCTTGCTCCCTCCCCCCTCCCCCCTGCCCCTGGCCAATTCTTTTCCTCTGAGAAATGACTTTAAAAACTCTGAGTTCTGTATCTGTCAAGTACATCTCTTAGAGATAACATTAGATTTGCAACATAGCTTTCTAAGAAAAAAACAAAACAGAAAACATCGTGCTTTTCATTGAGTCTTAGCCGGTTAGTGCTTTTTACCTACATGTGTTCTTTTTCGACTCGATTTTAACCACAGCCACAGGGATCGTGTTTCATTGCACTTCACCTGTTCGCCAGCGTCTGCCTGTCCGTGGTAAATACATTACT
This sequence comes from Myotis daubentonii, assembly GCF_963259705.1. Classification (NCBI taxonomy): domain Eukaryota; kingdom Metazoa; phylum Chordata; class Mammalia; order Chiroptera; family Vespertilionidae; genus Myotis; species Myotis daubentonii. The sequence goes on along the minus strand of NC_081846.1, from coordinate 6,704,664 downwards.
GTCTCCACATTGCCTAAAATCTGCTACGATTCTACAGTAAATAGCTCAGGGGATTTCTATGTATCACTACTAAAAGGGCACCATAGTATGTTTTGGTACTTTAGGCAGTACACAGCTACTTGATTTATTATTTTGTTATTAACTTAGAGCAAGAATAGCACATGGATTCGCTGCACTAGTTATGCTTTGTACTGTTGAGCAACTCGGTTTGCTTGTCTGTTGTGTTGGTTGAAGAACTCATCCCCTTTTTTTCCCTTTTGTCTTGTACTATGAAGGTAGAGTGCCTTTTTATATCTGTATATTCTGAAAATGTTCTGTGAAATGTTTTGTATTTTTTTCACTTGAGTGTTATCAGAGCAATATAATACAAGTGAGTTTTCATTTCAGCCTTTCTTTGAATGTATAAAGTGTCTTTTTTTTTTTCCTAGTTCCCCTTTTCCCTGCTTTGAAATGGAAATGGGTAAGCTGAAGTGTTCTCTAGGAGTTCTGTTTGATTTTGCAGTGCTAAAATGCTTTCTTCTTACCAAACCGTAAACCATAGGTCAGTGTTATAGGGGGAAAGCGTTTCAAGATAGTGACAATCTGAGTGTGTGTACACAATGTAATTCTCCGCGTTCCTTATGCAGTGTTCTAAAAGCTCAATGCAAGTATATTTGGGTTGGTAGTGTGTCTACATGTTTTATGCTTTAGCATGTGCAATATATCTTTGCGAAGCACGATGATACAGATCTGGTGCCAGTGTTCTATTTTGCCTAATATATTTGTAACAGCATAAAATATTGTTTGATGATATCAGTGGGATTTTGTCTGTAATGTTTTCTTATGTAAATTGAGGTTGAATGACTCTGGTAAATGCCATGACTGTAAAAATGAGGGAAATGACTGAGTTCAGTGAATGACTTTGAACCAATCTGAATCTTCTCAAGCACAGTTTAATACTTTTTCAACTACTGAATGCTAATAATGTAATGACGTACTTAACTGTAATATACTATGGACATGCATTCAGATGGTTATTTTTACAAATAAAGACGGTACAAATATTGTTGCAATTTCTGTTTTCTTTCATTTTACCAACTATTCTGATCATTTACATCTTTATCTCCCCTACCCATGCCAAATTAACATTAAATTCCTAAAAAATAAATAATCAGAGAGAAGTGTATATGCATATTTAATACTTCTGTTTATATCACCACAGTTAGAGAAAAAATTCAAATATGTATATTTGTGTTGATTATATTTATTCTTTTCATAAAAGATTCCAGCTGGCTTGTAACAAAAGGCATGTGATAAACTAGAAATAGAAAAATTAAGACCGAAAATGCAAACAAATATGGGAACTGTAAAGTTTAGCACAGTGGCCATGACTGAACTTGAGTTTGCTCTGAGCTTCCTCGTGTTCGCGGTAAGAGGGGAAATGTGATTAATTGTCTGGTTGCATATATCAGAAAGGAGGAAGCTTAGGAGGTCCCCAAAACTGTGACTTCAACCGTTCTTGTCTTTGTTGTTGCCACCACTACCTTTCAACTGCTTCATAGCACACGAGACCCGGCCTCTCTTCGCTGTTCTTAAAGGTATAGTATAGAGAATTTTCTCTTCATCTCATCAGAATTTCTCCCCTTGAGTAGTAATTTCAGGAACAGTCGCTAGAAGCACTAACGAACAAATTCCTGATGATAGAGTTCCCAACTGATGAGAAAAAGATGTGGGGGTGGGGCCTTCCTGAGTTCCTCAAATCACAGTGTCGTAGAATGTTAGCAGCTCTTACAGTTTAGCCCAATCCCATCCACTGTTTTTCATGAAAATACTGAGCCCCAGAGAGGTTATAGAATTTGTTCAAGTTTGTGTATACAAATATTCAGTAACCTGGTTTGATACCATGTGTGCCTATAGGTCTCTCTTCTGTGTCATCCTACTGAATATTTTTTTTAGTTGTTTTTTTATTATTATTATTTTTCCTCGAAATGTTCTGAAAGGTTGCACTCTGCCCTGTCCTCATTCAGATATACAAATCCACATGCTTTCCATTTTTTAAAATTTTTTTTTATTGGGTGACCTTAGTCTACACGAACATATAGGTTACATGTGTGGATTACTCATTTACAAAATCTGTATATAGAACCATGTGCCCACCACGCAAAGGCAAATCTTCTCCTGTCACCTTATATTAAGACCCCTTTCTTCCCTCACCCCCCTCCCTCTGGCAACCACCACACTGCTGTTTGTGTTCATAAGTTTCAGTTTTATATTCCAAACTAGAGGCCCGGTGCACAAATTCATGCACGGTTGCGGTCTGGCTAGCCCGCCCTGATAGGGGCCAATCGGGGCCAGGCCAGTGCAGGGGAGGGGACCCGGGAGGTTGGCCAGTCGGCCCCATCCCTGATTAGGCTGGTTGGCTGGCCGCAGTGGGCATCATAGCGACCAGCCATTCTGGTTGTTCCGGCGTTCCAGTTGCTGGCTTTTTATGTATATAGATATGAGTGAAATCATAGCTTAGCTTTTTCTGTTTGACTTATTTCACTTCGCATAATGTTCTCAAGGTCCCTCCATGTTCTTGTAAATACTGCTATTTCATCCTCTCTATGGCTGTGTAGACTCCTTTGTGTATATATACCACATCTTCTTTATCCAGTCCTCTATCATAGGGCACTTTGGCTGTTTCCAACTCTTGGCCACTGTGAATGCTGCTGCAATTAACATAGGGGTGCATGTATCTTTGCATATAAATGATTTTGAGTTTTTCGGGTATATACCCAGGAGTGGGGTCATTGGGTCTTACGGTAGCTCTATTTTTAATTTTTTGAGAACTCGCCAGACTGCTTTCCATAGTGATTGTACCAGTCTACATTCCCACCAGCAGTGAATGAGGGTTCTCTTATTTCCACAATCTCTCCAACACTTCTTGTTGCTTGCTTGTTGAGATTGGCCACTCTAACTGGTATAAGGTGGTATCTCATTGTAGTTTTAATTTGCATTTTCCTGATTGCCATTAAGGTTAAACATCTTTTCATATATCTATTGGCTGTTTGTATGCCTTCTTGGGAGAGGTATATTTTCAGGTCCTCTGCGTACTTTTTGATTGGATTGTTTATTTGTTTGGTGTTGGGTTTGATTAGTTCTTTATATATTTTGGAAATTAAAACTTTATCAGAGCTACTGTTTGCAAATATCATCTCCCATCTGGTTGGCTGCCTGTTTGTTTTGTTGTCTGTTTCTTTTGCTCTGCAGAAGCTCTTCAGTTTGATATAGTTCTATTCCTTTATTTTTGCCTTTACCTCCCTTGCCTTTGAGGTTAAGTCCATAAAATGTTCTCTACCACCCAGGTCCATAAGTTTGGTACCTCTATATTTTTTTCTATGTGACCTATAGTTTCGGGTCTTATGTTTAAGTCATTGGTCCATTTTGAATTAATTTTTGTACATGGGGACAAACTGCAGTCTAGTTTCATTTATTTGCATGTGGCTTTCTAGTTTTCCCAGAACCATTTATTGAAGAGGCTGTCTTTATTCCAATGTCCATTTCTGGCTCCTTTATTGAAAATTATCTGTCCATTTACGAGTGGTTTTATAGCTGGGCTCACTATTCTGTGCCATTGATCTGTGTTTCTGTTTCTTTGCCAATACCATGCTCTTTTGATTCTGTGAGGCCAATGTAACCCTGATACCAAAATCAGAGTTTCTCACTGACTTCAGGGATATATTCCATCGGCTCAGAGCCTCTGCTGGACCATCCACGCACACGGCAAACCCACTTCCTGCTACACTCAGGATCCTCCTCGCGATTTTCATTCCCAGCCTGCCCTGACGGCCTCCAGGAGACTCCGCCATGCTTTACATTTTTGCAGATTATAAAGCATGAATCCTACCAGAGGTGAGTACTTCCTGTAGTCTAGAGCAGACTGGGGTATATTAGTTAGCTAAGGCTGTGTAACAAATTGCCCCAAAACTTAGTGACTGAAAACAACTAATGTCAAATACCTCACGGTTTCAGTGAGTCAGGAGTCCAGGCTTGGCTGAGTTGGGGCTTCTGCCTCAGGGTCTCTCACAGGCTGTGGTTATGGTGTTGACCAAGGAAAGATTCATTGTGAAGCTTACTCGTGTGGTTGCTGGCAGGATTCTTCATTGACTGTGACCAGGGTTTCAGTTCTAGTGGCTGTTGGCTGCCCCTGGTTCCTTGCTGGATGGGCCTTTCCATAGGGAGCTCACAGCATGGCAGCTGGCTTCGTGAGAGCCAGCAAGCAGAGAAGAGCCAGAGAAGGAGAAGGCAAGACAGAAGTCATAGCTTTTTAAAAAAGACATATATTTTTATAGATTTCAGAAAGGAAGGAATAGGGGAGAGAGAAGTAGAAACATCAATGATGAGAGAGAATCATTGATCGGCTGCCTCCTACGTGCCCCGTACTGGGGATCGAGCCCACAACCCTGGCATGTGCCCTTGACTGGAATCAAACCTGGGATCCTTCAGTTTGCAGGCTGACACTCTGTCCAAACCAGCAAGGGCAGTCACAGCTTTTTAACTGAATCTCAGAGTGACATTCTACCCTTTTCCCCATGTTCTGTTCATTAGAAGGCAATCACTAGTCCCACCTATGCCCAAGGAAAGGAGATTACCGACGTGGGAGACCAGCAGGCAGGAGTTACTGGGGGCCTTTCGGAAGCTGTGTACCACACTGGGTCTACCACAGTGTCCTTCCAAAGTATACCATCGCTAGGGTGACTGCTTCCAGTCATTGTTAAGGACATTAGTTCCTTGACTTCCTTTTTCAAGAAAAATGTAGTGATTCCTTAATGTCACTGTGCTCCCAAGAAGCAAGCAGTGACTGTGCTGATCCTTGACATGGCACTTTGTCTCCAAACTGTTTGTCAAGGGAACCCTCTCTCTGATTCCCCTCAGTAGGTATAGTACCCTGAACATCTCTCTCTCACTTAACACTGAAACGTGTTCCAGAATTAGCTTGCAAGGCACAAAGGCATTAAGCTAAAAGGCTATTAACATAACCTAAAAATACTGCTGGTAAAAGCGCTGCGTGAATTGTCTGTTAGCAAATTTCACACTGAAGGCACATTTGCTGTAAAATATAAGGCAGCAAAGATAATGGCTCTGCTATTCATTAATTTTCGGGTATTTCTAGGGGATGATTGGAAATGTGTGGGCATTTGTGGCTGGCACAGTGATGGGCCAGGGAGGGTTGCTACTAGCATTTACTAGGCCAGGGATCCCAAAGGCCTCATCTGGCCCAGGGTACAACTACACCACCCTCAATACCAGTGCTCCCCCAACTTAGTGCTCATCTACTTCCCCTCCTATTGTTTCTGAATCATTTCTTCATCCATGTATTATTGGTGAAGCCAGTCATATTTTAAAATTATTCTCTCAAGGAGTCACATAAACAGGCTCTACTACAGTACATGTCCCTTGAAAAGAGCTCTTACGAACTTAAGAACAAGAACTTTGCAATGTTGAATATATGCTCCCTGGTTGTGTATTTTTCCAGGAGAGATTGCATGAAAGTGAGTGAGGGGAAAAGTGCACCGATTTGAGGCAAGTATTTAATTCTTTTGCTGTTAAACACACAAATGCACACACATGTTTTAAGCGATGGGTTATTGCATCTACCTCTGGGTGGGGGAACCCTACTCACAAAGCTGGGGCCCCGGGACCACCATCACAAGACAAGATCTGCAAACACAGCACTACTGTATCACATAATTCTCTAGGTAGGCAGTTTCTAGCGTACCATTTTCTGCCTTTAAGTGCCTATTTAATGAAGCATATTTACATTTTATGGGAGTTTTATAATTTTCAAAAGTAAAACCGTGGAAGCAGCCCTTCAAGCCCTCAAAACTTATCTGTGTTTATATTCGGTGGACGAGGCATGCTGCAAGTCTGAGAACTTTAAGAACTCACGTATCTTATAGTTAGGTTTCCTAAGAATTACAGGCATTTAAGCTCAGATCTTAATGACGAGAAGATGCCAGCAATAGAGAGATCAGAGGAGAAAACATTCTAGGGAGAGGCAGTAGAGCCTTGCCAGGTGAGTCCACGGGGGGCCATGGAACTAGGGTACTTTCAATAGAATTAATTCTTTAGATCCTGGATTCTAAGCCGGTTAAGGAGAGACGTGGAGACAGGAGGGAGATGATGGATAGTGGGAAAGTGGTACAGGCATGCACTGAAGGTGCTGATAAAGTGGAAGACTTGCTGAGTGGTAGGTAGCCCCAGCGTTGGTGAGCTAAACACGGGGTGTTGAAGTAATGATTTCAGAGTGATACCGTTTTTAGGGCAACAAAGCCAAGGAAGTTTGAGGACGATGCTAGGGCTGTGGTCATATGGACTTATAGATGACTCAGTGGGAACACACGGAGAGAGAGCAGAGCACTGAACTGTGCATACTCCAAGCTTCGAGGTCAGCAAGAGCCCAAGATACCTCCGACACCTAGGAAAGAAAGAATGTGATAGAAGAAGTGGGTGTTTGAGGATAATTGAAGGAAAAAAAAGCTTTGGAGGCAAAGAAGGAAAAAACTAACAACGAATGGCTCCAAAGCCACTGAAGGTAGATTTAAGCAAAACTGATGAGAAGAGTTGGCTACTTCAAAGCATCTATCACTCAGGTACTTGAAGTAGACACACACTTCGAGCTGATTTATTAGCAGCCTCACGTTTGGTTACAGGATTAGGATGAAGCTTTTAAAGAAGGAAGAGTGTTACATTTTTGTTTAAAAAAAGATACACACACACAACACAACACAACAAGACCTTAACTATGATACAGTGACAGGCTTCATGGCCATATGGTTTAACCTACAGGTGACAGATGGCAAAGGGCTGCAGAATGAACAAAAAGGGTGTGTCGAGCAAATAGCTTACTGGAACATTGGGTACTTCCCAGTGGGCCTTCCACAGAGGACAAAAGACTAGAATCATTGAAATCCTGTATTGCTCTTTAAGTGAAAATGAAATTTGCTTTAACATAGTAACTTTTCCTGAAATCTCAATTTTTACCAAAAAAAAAAAAAATTAGAAAGCTAATTTGGGTTTATAATTCCCTTTTGGATTTCTTTTTTTCCAGAAATGCTTTCTCTATTTCTAAATCCATGCCCTGTAGGTGTACCACTTACTATTTTACTATTACTTAAAATCTATAAAACTGTGGTCAGAGGAACGCTACCTGATGACGGATTGATTTTCTGCCTAGCTTCCTTTGCAAGGGTCTGCCCATTAGCATGACAATTTTGATTAGGCGGCTGGGCCCTTCATGTTTGGCATCAGTGCTAACAAAGCCGATAAAGGACTGGAAGGTACCATCTGGAAGCTTGCTTTGTGAGGTCACCACTGACACTAGAAATCAGATGGAGAGAACTCATTAACTTCCTGCAACATATTTCAGATACTGAGAAGGAAAAACGTTTCAGGGTGCCAACAATTATTCCTAGAGATGAGAACGTATTTTCTAATATACATGTTGGTGATCCACCCGCATATCCTTTACTGTCGGCCTCGTGATCTGATAGTGCAAACAGAGGTCGGCCTTATTAAAGTATTGGTTGTGGCCAGAGCTTTTGAACACCAAATAAAAATCGCCCTACAAACCTACTCAGGCTGCTCTTCGAATTGAAGTGAATAATCAAAGAGTGAGGGCTAATTATGTGCTGGCCCTGCTCTGAGTGCTTGATGGGTATTAACTCAGTTCCTCCTTCCAGCAGCCCCGGAAGGTGGGTACTCCTGTTATGCCCAAGAGCACACAGCTAACGAGTGGCAGATCTGAAACTCAAACCTGGTCAGGTGGTTCCATAATTCATCACCTTAACTACGAGGCTATAGATATGGCGAGGACAAGCAAATTGCTTGATGTCATTTTTCCCATTTTTTCTTTCTTTTTGTAGCCTTTTAAAAATTAACAATATTTAGGGCCTTTTTTTTTTCCTGAGACCATAAATATTGGTCTACAACAGAAGGTTGGTAAATCATGACCCATAGACCAAAACCAGCAGCCATTTTTTTAAAAAAAATTAACAGGTTTATTGAAATATATTTGACATAACATACATAAAATTCACCCTTTCAAAGTATACAATTCAGTGGTTTTTAGTGATTCCAAAAAGTTATGTAATCATCAGCACTGTCTAATTTCAGAAACCTTTCATCACCCCAAAAAGAAGCCCACACCTGTTGCTAGTCCTTCTCCATCCCCCTCCTCGTCCCCTTCCCTTGCAGCCATTGAGCTATGTCCTATCTCTACAAATGTGTCTATTCTGGGTATTTCATCTAAATGAAACAAGACAACATATGGCCTTTGTGACTGGCTTCTTAGCATAATGTTTTCAAGGTTCACCCATGTTTTGGCATGTATCAGTACTTCATTTCTCTTCATAGCCAAAGAGTAATCGATGGTATGGCTATACCACAACGGGAGGACATTTGAGTTGTTTCTGCTTTGGAGCCGTTATCAATAATGCTGCTATGAATATTTGTATACGGATTTTTGTGTGAACATATGTTTTCATTTTTTTGTATATATACATAGAAGTAGAATTTCTGGGGCATATGATAACTCTGTGTTTATCATTTTGAGGAACTGCCAAACTGTTCCACCGCAGCTGCCAAACAGTCCATCAGCAAAGTAAGAGAGTTTGAATTTATCCATGTCTTCGCCAATGTTTCTTATCTCCGTTTATTTTTATTATGGCCGTCCTAGTGGGTGTGAAGTGGTATTCATTATGGTTCGATTAGCATTTCTTGTTCATAACTAATGGTATTGAGCATGGTTTCAAGTGCTTATTGGCTATTTGTAAATTTTTATTCAACCCTTTACCCATTTTATAATTGGGTTATTTCTTTTTTATTGTTATTATGTAAAGCTTCTTTATATATTCTCTATATAAGCCCCTTATATATAAAGGATTTACAAATATTTCCTCCTATTCCATGGTTTTGGGTTTGTGTGTTTTTTTTTCAATTTCTTGATAATGTCCTTTGAGGGCATTATATTATGACATAATTATATTATAACACAACACTTTCTTCTCTTTGATTATAAGATGCATCCCAATTTTAGGGACATTAAATGTGAATGATAAAATATGGTAATATGTCAATATCCATTAAAATTAGGATTATACATATCCTTTCACCAATCAATCCCACTTTCAGGAATCATTTTTTTTTTTTTGTAGATGTTCTTTTATTTTTTTAAATATATTTTATTGGTTTTTTTTACAGAGAGGAAGGGAGAAGGATAGAGAGTCAGAATCATCGATGAGAGAGAAACACCGATCAGCTGCCTCCTGCACACCCCCTACCGGGGATGTGCCTGCAACCAAGGTACATGCCCTTGACTGGAATCAAACCTGGGACCCTTTAGTTCGCAGGCCGACGCTCTATCCACTGAGCCAAACCAGTCAGGGCAAAATGCTGATTTAAGCGACAGAATTGTGGGCAACCTTTGCTCTGAATTTATGTTTTTAATTGTTTTTGCAATACAGTTTTTAAAAAGAAAAGAGAAGGGAATACATAAATAGAAATTGGGAGGTAAATTAGCCACTCTCTATAGTGCTAAGTTAATACTGTTCATTAGAACCAGCTCCAAGCTCCATAGTTAAAGAGGAATAAAAGAAATTGGAAATGCTTCAATAAAACGTATATATATATATATATATATATATATATATATATATATAATTGGAGAATACATCCTTTTAGGGAGAGTGAAAGGAACTGAACTTAAACAATGTAAAGGTTTCTCCAACTGCAAAATATGGAGATTTGAGTCAGTAACTTCTCATATCCTCCCAGCTCTGACATTTTAGTATTCTTAGGCTAGATCCGTTAGTCAACAGAGTAACTGCCAACCGCCCACGCCATCTGAAGCAGTGAGCCAGGCATAGGCAGATGCCGGAATAGACACGGAAGGCTGACGCACCTTAGTCCTTCCACCCGAAGAGGGATTTCTTCCACACAGACACAGGAGACTAAGGAGATGGTTCCTTTCTCCTCTGAGCAAGGAAACAAATTTAGGATCATGGAAAGTTATCTGGGGGGGGGGGGGGTTAGCATAGTAAATATAGAGTTGGTTAATACAAGACTCATTGTAAAGTCGCTTGCCCGGAGACTTTCAGAATTAAGACTGTTCACTCATCACTCCAGAGTGGCCGTAGAGATGTCAGCGGGCCAGTGTGCTCCACAGCTCAGAACGCTCGCAAGCACCATATCCACAGTGGTCTCCACAGTGTCCGTGGGTGCTCAAACACACTTCCTCTCTCCCTTGAACAGCCTATAGTGACTTTTGTATTCAGTGGCATTGAAATTCATCCTGTGTCTCCAAGCTGAAAACTAGACAGATATCCTAGGCTCCTCCCTCTCCTTTGCTATCCTAATCCAACTGGTTATGTGCCGGGGTCCAGCCCCAGCGGGTCCAGGGTTCCCCAAAGGTGTAGACGGAGTCGGCGAAGAAGGAATGACACGGAGATAGCGTTCAGTTGATCAGCAGCCTAGCCAGGATCTCTAGCCCGGATCTCCAGCCAAGTTCTGGTCTGGATCTCCAGAGAGGTTCTGCTTCGGATCTCCAGCCAGGTTCTGTGGCCATGTTCCCTCGCTAGGTTCTCCAGCCAGGTTCTGTCCAGGCTCTCCAGTCAGGTTCAGTGTCCAGGTTCCAGTCAGGTTCTCCTGCCAATCTCTGTAGTCAGGTTTCAGTCCAGGATCCCTTGCCATGTTCTCCCGCTAGGCTCTGTCTCTAGGCTCCGAGGCCAGTCCCTCTCCAGGATCCTCCGGCATGCTCTCGCCAGCGAAGTTCTTCTGTCTCTAGAGAACGTTCTGTGTAGGTTCTGTGCCTAGGCTCTGTCTCTCTTGGTCCTGTCTTCCAAGCCCTGTGTTCTCAGTTCTGTGTTCTGAGTTCTGTCTGTTTCTGTCTTGTTACAACTGTATTTATACCAGTTGATTCAATCCTATCAATCTCTATTACAAAGGTTAGGGCGTTTCTTATCTCCATTCCAGGGAGTAAAGATTATGTAGCTTAAGCATGATTGTTCATAGTTAAAGTGATTAATTACCCGCCTGCCACTTAGTTAAGAGGTTTTATTCCCTCCCTAACTTCAGGGGAAAATCCCTACCTGGGGAAACAACCTTTCTCAGAGACCTTGGTTAAAACACATAGTGCCAAGAACAGTATGCCATATATGCCAGGTCCCTTGAAACAGCAAGCATGGACCGGCTCCCGGCAGTTATGAAGTCCTGCCCTTCTGTGCCTTCTAAATAAATGTCTTTTGAACGAATTGCCTCATTTCCTTCTTCACTGCTCCTCTTTCAGACCCTCATTCCTCACTGCTATTTCAGACCCTCATTATACCTAGATGACTGCAATCGTATCCTCTTTGCTTGCAGTCTTGCCCTTCAATCTTTTTTTCAAAATTGCTGCCAAAACCTATGTATATTTTTAAAGTTGAAGCTCTTTAGCCTGAAAAAATGTCTTCCCCATCTCTTCATCTTCATTTGCCATTATTTGCACCACTCACCCCCCCTAAACTATAGACATTTTGGAAAGACTGAAATTTTCCTCTTTCTTATATTCTTACCTTTATTCATGTTAGTCCTTCTACCTAGACTACTCCTCTCCTGTATGCCGGTTAATGCCAGTGCTGACCAGCAGACCCTGAGCAATGGATGAATGGATTACTCTGACACGTTTGCTGTGAAAGAGAGGCTAAGGGATGGCCTGGCCAAAGGGACCAGGCAGCCACGATTGCCTGCCTCGTTAGGCTTTTATTGCAGTTTTATCTTTAGATACAATCAGTAGGGTGAGTGATCTTGGGAGGACACGTGTGTTTGCATTGTCTTCTAGGCAAGAGCACCCAAAGATTAGGCATAAGGATTCCAGTAAACACTTGGAGGTCTGTATATGCACAGACTTGTTTGGAGAGGTCAAGGAATAATTAGGGGCACCACCTTCAACACTCCCTGAAGTCTCCCCTAAGTCGGAATTCCGATAAATGGGGCAGGCAGCCTTCCACACACTCCCCTTTTACCAGAATGTCTTCCTCACAAACTTTCCAACCAAGTCTCGTGTGCTCCCCAACGGTTTAAACTGGTTCCAGACCCAGGTCGAATGTCACCTCTTTTCAAGTGTTTCCTAAACTTTTCCTAAACTCAAAAGGTAGAAATAATCATTTCTTCCTCTGGGTTTCAGGGCACCCTGAATATGCCAATAGCAGTGTTGATCAGATCACTTTCCATTGAAATTATTTGTTTATATGTGTGACGGAGATGAAAGATTCCTGTGTCTAGGCCCCTCAATCCCCATCTCCTCCCTGCCACAAGCCAAAAGGATAATCGGGTCTTTTCTGGGTGGAAGAACAGAGAATGAGAAGAGAGGAGAAAACTGTGAGGACCTAGCAAAAGCAGCTAAACCTACCAGTGAATGAAGAGCTCCGAGAAAGGACGTGCTGCTACCAAGGCTGGGGAGGGTTTGGGAGGATGAGCACGTGAGCCCTCTCGGTAATCAAAGTCTCTAAGTGTGGGGAATTGAGGCAGGACCCCATTAATACTTTTTTAAAAATATAAAGAAATAGTAATTACTACTTGGAAATTAGGGTGTGCATCCTATACAGAGATTAAAACACATTGAGCCCTAGGACTTCTTTAGGTTACATATGTCTGTTGCCTCCTTTTCTACGCCATGTTCGTTTCCCCGGTCCCTGACAGTGCCTACATGACAATAAGTGAATGTATGAATGGCACATACGTATGAGTATGTTGTCTCTGGCCCTTTTCAAGAAAATGCCCCAAGTTTCCAAATGAGCATTCAGGGACATGTCAAGGTGGTGTTATTTTGCTGAATGCTCAAGCCCCAGTGGTCCTTGAGGTCAAGCAGTTAGAGGACTGCCCACTGATTGGGATGTAGGCAGAGGGGCCTGGGCAAAAGCTCAGGATGAAAGGACAATAACGAGAGTGAGGAAAATACGGCAGTCGTCAGGAGGATAGCTATTGATGTGGTGCCAAGAGAAAGACAAGACAAAGACTTATCAAGAGTAAAACAAGCCGTGAGACCAGTGGCCAGGAGAGTCCACAGGACGACGTCCACATCCCAGGTGCCCAATGAGGGAGATGTGTTCAGAGACCTGAGAGGCGGGCCTTCTTTGGGATGTCTTCTGCCGGGGCAGGTGCAGCTGTTTCAAGTCACTGGGTCAGACAGTGCAGCATCTCCCTGCATAGTCCTCCCCCCCCCGCCCCCCCCCCCCGCCCCCCACTGAGCAGGACAGTCCTGGGATCCGAGGTAGGTTTCACAGTGGGTAAAGCTGTTGGTGCTGAAGCACAAATCACTTTAGTGCACTGGTAGTCACTGTGTTCTACACTGTCCCAGGAAAAGGGATGCGGCAAAGGTGATCTCTGAAGTGAGACACAGACTCCCTGGCGCTCCAGCCTGGTTCTCCACTTTTCCGGCCAATGGCCTGTGTGGAACCAGGGCCTGGGAACAATTTCAATAGGATCCTTAAAGAAATCCAATGTTCCCAGCCAACCTTCTCAGTTCCACATTTGGTCTTTTCTACTTTTCCTTGTGGGGTAAGACTTTTTCTTTAAATATAATTTTATTGATTTCAGAGAGGAAGGGAGAGAGAGATAGAAACATCAATGATGAGAATCATTGATCGGCTGCCTCCTGCATGCCCCCCACTGGGGGTTGAGCCCACAACCCGGGCATGTGCCCCTGACTGGGAATCGAACTGTGATCTCCTTGTTCATAGGTCGACACTCAACCACTGAGCCATGCTGGCTGGGCTTGGGGTAAGTCTTTTTTTTTTTTTTTTTTAATATATTTTATTGATTTTTTACAGAGAGGAAGGGAGAGAGACAGAGAGTCAGAAACATCGATGAGAGAGAAACATCGATCAGCCGCCTCCTGCACATCTCCCACTGGGGATGTGCCCGCAACCCAGGCAAATGCCCCCGACCGGAATCGAACCTGGGACCCTTCAGTCCACAGGCTGACGCTCTATCCACTGAGCCAAACCGGTTTTGGCTGGGGTAAGTCTTTTAAGTTGCTGTTGACTTGGTATAAGGAACAACATAAAACTGTGAGAATAATTTTTCACATCCTTAATTTTAGCACTTTTTATTATTAAATTTTTTTCCCTATAGATAATTCTATTATAGTATCAGCTTTGGTTGCCATATGAAATTGAGTCCTATGTTATGGATTGCATACAATTATTTGGGTAGTTCATTTTTAAAGATCTAGTTTCTACCAAATTAAATCAAGCCCTGGTATCATGTTTATGCAAATATTTTCCTTACTTGAGCACTCCCCACCTTCCATTCTGAGGAAATGAACATAACTGCATATTTTCTTTCTCTTTTTAAAGGGCAGCTCAGGCTGGTAACCCTTCAGGATCCAAGAAAGTGGTGCAGTGGCATAACAGGGGCCCTGAGGGAACTTAGGGGTCAGAACTAGCTTATCCCAGTCAGAAACGCCAGGGGTTACCCTCTGCAGGAAGCCAGGGCGGGGCCCTTGTGGAGGGAGAGGTTTCCTGGCCCAACCTCCTTGGGAGCACTCACCCCTTACCTTCCATCCTGGAGCCAGGCCCTGGGCAGTCCCTTCACTTACAAAGAAGACAGATCGCTTGCTGTGGGGATTAGAGAGCAGTGGGCTGTGTTTCTGGAATAGTTTGGAATTCTTTCCGGGTGAGTGTTCTGAGCACACCAATGGTTTCTTTGATTGTTAAATTATGTTCCTATCAGCCATAACTAGAAGCTTCAAAGTGGAACCAGCCGGGAGACAGGTAAGACAAGTCAGGATGCTGGCCACACGGAAGCACAGGCGAGGTAGAGGCAGACGTCAGGCGCAAGTCGGGAGGGGCTGTTATGGCCACTGAACGGCTATGGCTGGATGCTGCATGTTCTATCTGAAAGGAGTGTAGGAAACTAGGGAGCACACTGACTAATTTGGATGCCCTTCTCTGCAGCCCTCCCTCTCAGGTGTGTGCCTACCCCACCCCATTGCTCCTGGCCCTGCATTGGCTGAGAGCAGCACTCTCCCACTCGGTGGTAACTGTTGGTTTCCTGCTCTGCCTTTTCCATCAGGACCAGATTGTGACCTTCTTGAAGGCAGAGACTGTATTTCGTCCCTATAGCTACAATGATTGGCATGGTACCCAGAACTTAGCGGACAAAGAGCGAATACATGACCCTAGCCTGTTTGGTTCAGTCTATAGAACGTTGGCCTGCAGACTGAAGGGTCCCGGTTCAATTCTTGTTAAGGGCACATACCTGGGTTACGGGCTCGATCCCCAAAAGGGGGTGTGTAGGAGGCAGCTGATCAATGATTCTCTCTCATCATTGATGTTTCTCTCTCTCTCCCTTTCCCTTCCTCTCTGAAATCACTAACAATATATATTTTTTAAAAAGAGTGAATACATGAATGCGAGTAGAAATTAATGCATGGATTCGTGCACCTGTGAGGGAATGAATGAGCGAATGAGTGTTGATAAGAGGATGTGGGCAATGTATTTGTCCTTCTCTAGGATCTGAAAGGAACCATCCCCCTGCCTTGGGGTGATGACATGTAGTGTCTACTTGAGCAGTTTTTCTATAAGGTACGGATGCTTATAAGACCGGTGTTCACGACTTGGAGAATGCCTGTGTGTATGAGCGACATCCTGAGACCCAAGTAAGCATATTCCTCCTTTCCTCTCTTAGGAATAAACCTCCGTTATGCAAAGTAAAGAGAAAATAAAGGAAAATAAGAGCATGAGGCGAGGCCTTCATCACAACGTCTTTTGAAGGGAGAGGCACGCTCTCTAACTTGACTAAGTGCCTGCATGCACAGCATGGGGAGCAGGTAGGGAAACACGCACGCTTTCTCATCATTCGTAGGAGCATAAGTCGGCGCAAACATTTTAGAGGTAATTTTGGGAATACTTACCAAAATTCAAAATGCACATACTATCTAACCAAGCAATTCCATTGCCAGGGGTTTATGTCCCAGAATGCTTGCATAACTGCATAGATATGAATGTATAAAGCTGTGAATTGCAGCACTATCTGTAATGATAAAAATTGGAAATAATCCAAATGTCCATCAGTAAAGGGTTGGATAAATAAATAAATGTTACATCAATACAGTGGACTATGACACAGGACTTTTAAAAAAGGACACAGCCTTTATGTACTAACATGCAAAGATATCCTATTTAAATTATTTAGTGACGAAGGCCAAACTGAACAGTCGTTTACAGAAAAGTATGATTCCACACTGGAGAAACAGGACGTGCATGCCCAGGGGAAAGGCAGAACTGCCGCTTTACCGGCGGCTGCCTCTGCGGAGGGGGCCTGGGGGAGACTCCTTGCCTTGTATCTTGGATATTTTCTTCCGTATTTCAAAAATAATTATTCATAACAAATGCTAGCTTTTAAATAAACATTTTTAAAAGGAAAAGAAATCATTAATTGCTTCTTTTTCAAGTCCTAGGCTGAGAACTTACCTGCTCTTGAGTCTTACGTTTATAAATATTTCCTTCCGAGGTCATTTTTAAAAAATATTTTTTGTTGATTTCAGAGAGGAAGGAAGAGGGAGAGAGAGAGATAGAAACATCAATGATGAAAGAATCATTGATCAGCTGCCTCCTGCACGCCCCTCACTGGGGATTGAGCCTGCAGTCCAGGCATGTGCCCTGCGTGGGAATCTAACCGTGACCTCCTGGCTCAACCACTGTCCCATGCTGGCCAGGCCCTTCTGAGGGAATTTAAGTGATGGAAGGAACTGAGCAAAATGCCGGAAATTTCACAATTTGAGCTACCTATCCACCCTCCAGTAATAAATAGTATCTGCTGTCAGGTGTGATACACAGCACAGCCCCGTGTTGGATTCTTTTTTGTTTTTACAGCAGTTTGGAAACGTCGGAACTAGACTATTCTTAAAATATGCAAGGCTATCGTGGGTACTCACCCACTTGCCAGGTCAGGCTTGGTGGTGTTTGGATTTATTTTAATTTATCCTTAGCCTCCCCAGAGCAAACCCCTCAGCAGTTTCCGATTGTTCTGGTGTCTTTTGTTTGTTTGTATTTGTTGCCCTTAGAAGCTGCCACACATTTTCCCTGACAACAGGATTTCTCAATATTCTAGAGTTTGAATCTTTTTTCTGATCACATTGTCTACTTTATTTCGGATCTTCTGGAGGTAACTCCACCCAACTCTTTTCAACACTTTCAACCCAGTATCATACTCAGCTCTAGGCAACCTCAAGGTCCCTACTATCCATGTTTCCCACCAAATTAAAGCAAACCATACCAACATCTGACAAAATCTTCAAGTAATTGCATTTTATTATTACTTATTTAGATATATTTTTATTGAGTTCAGAGAGAAAGAGAGAGGGAGAGAGAGAGAGAAACATCAATGATGAGAGAATCATTGATCAGCTGCCTCTTGCACACCCCACACCGAGCCTGCAACCCTGGCATGTGCCCTGACCGGGAATCAAACCATAACCTCCTGGTTCATAGGTCGACGCTCATCCACTGAGCCATGCTGGCCAGGCTGTAGCTGCATTTATATTCTAGATTGCTGACCACGCTTTGGAAGTATGCTACACAACTCAACAGGCCCTCTCAGCTAACCTCCAGACACTCCTACTATAAACACAACCCGACCCCAGACCCCAAGCAAGTGTTTGTTCCCATTGATACGCCCGGGGGCTGTGGTCGGTTAACTGTTGGAGAGGCAGGAAAGAGGGGTGATGAGAATTACGGAGAAGCACACACGACCCTGAGCCCCTTGGACTGGGTGAGCCCCTACAGCTACAGAAACATTTTTCCCCACAAAGGAGCCCTGCTCTAGGGCCCAGACGTCAGAGAGTGGCCCCAGTTGAGGAGGGCCACGTTCTCTCCCTCCCCGTGGAACCCAGCATTGCACTGCGCGTGTGATCCGAGGCTGGGGGGACGTCAGGAGGCGGCGTCCTTGCCACATTCTTGGCCGGGTGGTTCACAGCGAGCTTCCTCAGCAGAGGCCGCGGTAAACATCTCTTCCCGTCACTTGCCAGCAACGAATGCCGACAGAGGAGAACTGGAGTAGACCCGGAGGAATATGATGGATGCCCAGGAGGACCAGGACAGAGATGTCTGGAAGACTCTGCTGTATCCGCTCAAAGGTAGGCACCCAGTACCTATTGAATGAATGAATGAATGAATGATGTCATGTCACGATGAAAGCTGAGAGACTGGTTTGTGAATATGGGGAAGACACTTCCTTAGGGACTCCCAGACATAATCAGGATCATTTTGGAGAAAAATAGCTCCTGTTTAAAGAGGGCAAAATATGAATCCATTGCCGTTTATACATAGGTATCGTGTGACCACATTTGCATCCACAGACTGGTAAAGACAGGTGAAAATGGGGTTAGGAATATTTTCTAAACCACAATGGCTAAAATAGCTTTTATTCACCAGATGATCTTCAACACCCCCCCCAACACCCCCCCGCCAACACACACACCCCCAGGAATAACGTCATTTCTAAAGTTGGGCGGTATCCAGGGTAGTGGTCTTGACTAGATTTTTCTAAAGGCAATAGGATCTGTAACTCCAGACTGAAATTATCCTACTTTCAAAAATATAAATCTGGTTAAGGGACAGAAGCTCAGTAGACACAATGTGGCTTACTGAATGTTCCTGGCCTCTCTCTGGGTTAGAAACTGAAGCCAAATGTGGGACCAGTGACGATGTGTGCTCAGCTCTAAGAGTGAATAGTCCTCAGAGGCTGTTAAACTATAACTAACAAGCTCATTTATCACTGAGCTTTGTGTTTACATTAAAAATGTTTTTCTTTATTGATTAAAGTATTACATATGTGTCCTTATCGCCCCATTGCCCCCCCTCCCTCCCCCCACTCATGCCCTCACCCCCCTGGTGCCTGTGTCCATTGGTTAGGCTTATATGCATGCATACAAGTCCTTTGGTTGATTTCTCCCCCTTACCCGCACCCTCCCCTACCTTCCGTGTTTGCATTTTAAAATGTGTTTCTAGATCACCTTTTGGTTAAGGAGGAGAAGGACGGGAAGAAAGTAAATTCTGTTTGGCTTTTGAGGTCAGACAGCCCATTCGGCAGCTGGGCTTCTGTGACCTTGAAGTTCTCCTAATTAGAAATCTTTGTCAGGTTTGGTGTTACAATTGTATGCTCGTTTCTCAAAAGATTCAGCACCCTGTATCCAATGCTGGTTCCAAAATGCAAGATCTGTGGATGAGAGTTACAGGGAGTGGGGGTGGGGAGGGAGGGCAGGGCTGTCCATTTTTGCTCTGGGCCCCACACTCTGAAGAACTGGGTAGAGCTGAGGAACCTGCCACCCAGTGGAAGATGAGATCATCCCATGCTGTTTAATCCCGTCCAGAATTCAGGAAAAGAAAGAAAACCAGTCCCACTTGTGAGCTGTAAAAAATCTTAAATATTAGAAAAAGGACCAATAACATATTTTAAAAGGAATATATATCTGTAAAATGTATTCCAAGAATATGAGTGATTCCATAATAAAACATCAATCAATATGACTCATCATATTCATAAACCTAAGGATAAAAATCAGATTAGTGCTCTCATAAATGCCAAAAAGGGATTTGATAAAATTAAACATCCATTCATGTTAAAAACACTAAATTAAGTAGGATTGAGGGATAGTTCAGCCCATGGCCAGCTTCTTACCTGATGGGGAAATGTTGCTAGAGGCGGAAAGAAGACAGAGATGGCCACCATGTCCATTCCATTAACACTGGAAACAGAGGATAGCTAACACAATTAGACAAGAGGAAGCTTTTAATTGCCTGAGGATTGGAAGGAAGATAGCAAACTCTCTCTCTGCAGATAACAGGGCTATATATTAAGAAAACAAAAAATAAATGGCAAAACTAATAGAAATTATAAGAGAACTTTGTAAAGAAGTGGGATTGTAAAGTTAATATAAATAAGTCAGCTTCATATAAACAAGCAGTGAGCCGATAAAAGGAAAAATGGAAGAGCAAACCCTATTTAGAAGAGCACAGATATAATACTGGGGCATAAACTTAATAGCAAATGGGTAAAATCTGTGTAATGAAAACTATTACACACTCCTGATGACACAAAAGTAGATTAGAAAAAAATAAGATACACTTTTGACTTACGTCATAAAGATGTAAACTTCTCCTAAGTTAATCTATAGATTTAATAAAATTACCATCAGGTGTGTTTGGTTTTTTTCCTGAATCTAGAAGAGTTGATTACAAACTTTATCTCAAAGTACAAATAAAAAGAAGAGTCAGAGAATCCCTAAGAAAAGCATTGAGTGGGGGAAAGGTATTACCAAATATTCAAACATATTAGAAATCTGTGTAATTGAAATGATGTTGCATTGGTACAAGATTAACAAAAAGACCATGGAAGTGGGAAGCAAATTCATAAGTAGATTCAAGTGAAGATAGAAATTTAATAAATGATACAAGTTGTGTCTCAGACTGATGTCATGTATAGATCTTGTTTGGGTTCTAATCCAAAAAAAAAACTCAAAGTAAAAGGCATTGTTGAGATCATGGAGAAACACTGTACACAGAATTGCTTTGTATGATGACGGTATTGTGAATGTATTTAAAATACTTAGTTGTGAAAGATATAAATTGAAGTATTTGTGAGTGAAATAATATATAGTCAGGATTCGTTTGAAACTCTAGCAAAAAAGGGGGAGGTACAGGATATAGAATTTAAAAAGGAAAGTGTTACTAATTGTTATAGCTCGATGATTTGAATATAGAAATTCACTGTATTAACTTACCCATTTTTGTATAGGTTTGGAAAATTCCATAAAGTAAAATATTTTAAAATACCAGCTTCCATAACCAATAAATGACATGTGTATTTATATGTGTGTGTATATAGTATTGTAAATACACACACACTAAAAAGAAAACCCAGATTCCTGAGGAAATAAGACAGGTCTGCTTCTGATTTTGCAAATCTCAAATAAATTGTAAAGAAATAGTGGATACCTATATGTATTGGTGATATATTCTTGGAATATATTCTGTCAATTTAAAAATGTACTTCCTCAGGTGAGTAGGACGAAGGGGTTATGCACGAAGGTGAAGAGAGCAGCTTTACCTTTTCATCTTAGAATCTCCATTTAAATTATTAAGAGTTTTATCATTTAAAGTATATTTATTTACTTATTTTTATTGTCTAAAGTTTTACATATGTCTCCTTTTTCCCCAATTGACCCCGCACCCCCAGCCATTCCCACCCCGGGCGAGCCCCCACCGCCCCAGCGTCTGTGTCCATTGGTTGTGCTAATGTGCATGCACACAAGCCCTTTGGTTGCTCTCTAACCGCCCCCTCCCCTGCCGTTTGTCTCTGGGTCTATTCTTGTTTAAAGTATATTTATTTTTGAAGTTTATAAAACTTAAAAGAAACTACTTAGTAAGGGGAGTAAAAAGACTAATAATGTTTACAAAAAAATAGGTTTCCAGAATATTATGATGGATGAGCTCAAATATAAGGCATGAACCTATAAATCCTGAATGCTCTGGAGCCTCCAGACTCACCCCTGGCCACTCCCTGCCCGCATCCCCTCTGCCAGCCGGCCACGCCCCCACCTGATTGCAGTCCCCAGCCTGGAGCAGGGCTGGGGGGGGGGGGCGGCGAGTGGGGGGTATTGCCCAGCTCTGCACCTTTGCTCTGTGCATCACAGGCTCTTTGCCAGGCAGACTTGGGAGAGGTAGTCAGTCACTCTCCAAGCTCCGCCCCAGCTCCAGAGAGCATTAACTATCCACTTCTTTGCATCACTGTGAGTGTTGCTCATTTCCATGTCAGCTTCATCCCGGGAGGCTGTCCGACTCTTCTCTAAGCATAGTCCTTTCCCTAATGTATCTGGTCAATAAATTGAATGGGAGAGAAAAGAAAATGTTTGGTTTAATTACTTGACAGTTGCTTGCTGAAGTAAGAGATCATAAATATACCTACTCTGGTTTTCCAGCCAAAAGATGTGTCACATATCATGATGGGGAGCTGGCTTGGAAACATACTGTAGAATAAATAGCCGTACTTCTTGGAAGTAAAATAAGAAAAATGACTATGAAAAAGACTTCCTTTTCAGGTTTGTTTTCATTAAAACTAAGAGGTGGGACAGGTACCATGTGTATAGAATGAAACAGGTGGCCAACTTTCAATGGTGTCTGTAAGTTAAAGGTCATTGCCACCTCTGACCTTGCCCTATAGAACAGCGCTACAGCTTGTGGGACCCATGAATGCTGTGCCCTCCAGGGCTTAGGATGCTATCAGTGCTACGGGGTCCAATCGCCCGATCTCCAGTCAGCAGGGCGTTCCCATGGTGTATGTTGTTACCCTCCCAGAGGTGCCATTACTACCGCACCCACCTCCATAGACACATTTTTTTTTTGTTCTAGTGTAGAGGTTGGGGGAGAAGAGGGATGCTCTCCACTCAGGAGAGTAGCAGGTAGAGAATGAGATACATTTCTCATAGTCTTCGTTAAAACTTGGAACACATTCAGCATAGAAACCACGGGATGAAACGTGCTAGGTTTCATACTATTACCTGTGCTACATTCATGGTGTAATCGGAAGCTAGTGAGCCTCCTTAAGAAACTAGAAACACACATTTACCCTGAGGTCTGAGTTCCACAGGACGTGCAAGCAAATTGTGTTCCAAGAGTTCATTTGCAAATTGAGAACTTTGTACTCATCAAATCAAGAGGAAAGGGCAAATGAAATCAAGCACATCTCTGATGATATGTAATTAGAAAAATAACTCACAAGTAATTGCCATGGTAGGGGAGAGACTTTTCACTTTATTTCATACCCTTGGAATTTTGTACAACGTGCATGTGGTAATTATTGCCCCGGTAAGATTTATTTCATTTTAAAATGTTAAAATTTACTGCCAAATTATATATTTAGAATATTTCTCTAGCATGCACGTGAATATACAGGGTGTCCCCAAAAATGTATGCACATTTGTAACAGCTGATAGCTCAGTTTTGAAAATGAAGTGTACTTTAATTAATACTGCCTTTATAATTATTCAAAGTATATGTATATATTCTTTTGGATATCCTATATACTGTTTAAATAAATTCTGGCATCTTTCATGTTTTTTTAAATATATATTTTTATTAATTTTAGAGAGGAAGGGAGAGGGAGATAGAAAAATCAATGATGAGAGAGAATCATTGATGGCTGCCGCCTGCATAACCCCTACTGGGAATTGAGCCCCAAACCTGAGCATGTGCCTTGACTGGGAATTGAACTGTGACCTCCTGGTTCATGGGTCAATGCTCAACCACTGAGCCACACCGGCCAGGCAAATTCTGGCATCTTTCTCAGTCCTGCTGTTGAAATTGAACCTGCTTTGTTATGATGCTGATAAACCTCAAGTAATGTACCATTGCTGTGAAAATTGCTCTACATGCTGGCTACCCCTCTCTGTAAAAATATCTGTACCATTGTGGGGGCACCTTGCTTTGCCTTAACTATAAAATGCTATCTTTAGTGGGAACACTGTTCCCTACTCCTGGCGTTTGTTCTAGTTGAAGGGATGCCAATTAGCATAATCCCCCGGACCCCTCTCCATCCCTGCACTCTACCCTCAGAAAGTTTCCTCTGCTCCTTTGTCATCTCTTCAGAGCCCTCCATCCAGGGCCCATGAGTTATGAGATTTTTCTAGACTGGCGGGTGGACGCAGGCACTGGTTCTGGCTTTTTGTGAACTCCAGACGCTCTTGCCCTAAATGCCTTCGGATGCTCCTTGCTCTGGCCCAATGCAGTGTCTTCACGCCTGTGCAGATGCCCCCCAATGCAGTGTCTTCACGCCTGTGCAGATGCCCCCCAATGCAGTGTCTTCACGCCTGTGCAGATGCCCCGGCTCTGCCTCCGAGACGCTCTCCGGAGCCTGGGACTCTGGCGAACTCTGGCTCCTTTGGTCGCCCTGGACTCAGCTCTATGTTCTTGGAGAATCAACTCAGCAACTCGGGCAACCTGCTGGATTCCCATCCCCTGCACTGCGGCCTGAAGCTCTCAAAATAGTAAGTGGCACTCACAGGGCTCTCCTCATTTGCTTTCTTTTGTTGTTGTTGTTTCTCCATTGTTCAGGAATTACAGGGCGGTTTTTTGTTCTCTGATGTCCAGTGTCTTAAAAATCATGTCCCACATATTTGCCCGGCTTTTTGGTTGTGGGGCAGGATGATAAATCCGGCTCCTGTGACTCCACTGGCCGGAGTGGATCATGATAATCCTTTTATGCTTTTAATGTCGGCAGCATCTTGTCTCCTTTTTCCTCTTTTTTAATTCCTCTTTTCCCCCCATCACTAAACTGGCCAGAGGTTTGTCTAGTCACTATAAGGAAACAGCTTTCACTTGGGGATCTTTCCTTTTCTATGTATATTTTCAATATCATTAATTTCAGTTTTTATTTTTATATTCTTCTATTCATCATTTAGCCTTTTTTCTAACTTAGAGTAATAATATCAAGTCCTCCTTATTTTCCTGTGTAAGCATTTAAGATAAGTTTACCTCTGAGCAACTCTTTAGCTGCATCTCAGAAGGTTTGTTATGAACTGTTGTTGATACTCAATTTAAAAGAATTTCTAAACTTTATCATAATTTTTTTTCTTCAACTCGTGAATTTTTAGAAATTTTACAATATCTATATGGATTTTACTTGATTTTTTAATTATTAATTTCTAACTTAATTGCATTGTAATCAGAGAAAGCTATCCTTGAGATATAGTTGACAGTGAAACTACACATGTTAAAGTGTACAATCTGGTAAGTTGTAGCCTATGTAAATACCGATGACCCCATCACTCCATCAAGATAATTAAGTTATTCATCACTCAAATGATTCCTCATGTTCTTGGTAATCTCTTTGATGGGGTTTCAATTAGATTGAGCTGAATACAAGATTTTTTTTTCCATTAAACTTTGTTTTAATGGGTCCCTAAATTCTGTGACAGATTTTTGGCAAGTTGTTTCCATTTAAAAGTATTGACTTTAAAAGCTAATAATGTAAAACGGCCACACACACACACACACACACACACACACACACACACACACACACAACTGGTCCGCTAAACATTCTCCTTCTGCAGGATTGACAATGCATTGTTATCAGTAACCCGTCTCACACTATTAAACTTAAATGGCCAATTGAGACACCTTTTAAGAGTAAAGAAAGGTCTCCCACACGTCTCCACCAGACTTCTCATCTCATCATCGCCAGAATTGTTTCACAGCCCTTGCCACGTCCCAGTCTAGGGCAAGAAATACCACCTCGCCCCTCCCTTCACTCGGCTGGCACTGGGGCTGGTCTCCCTGAAGCAGATGGCCATGCAGGAGAGAAGGGACAGCTCCCGAGGAAAGAGAAGAGGATTGTGGGTAGCAGCTGAAGGTGTCTCTCTGTGAGCCATTCAAAAGACACAATAGAAAAAGAAGCGTTAAAACAGCAACAACAACACACTCCAACCTTTAGAGCACATTGCCCACTTGTGTGTTTCATGTTAGTAATGGAATCATATCAGCACTTGTCTTCTGAAGAGTTGAAGGGAGGTGCAGGGGGCAAAGGTTTGCATCCTTGAGAGCAGATAGCCCATAAACTAGCCTAGAAGCCATGGTCCAGAGTGTTCCCTTGTGATGTATGTGAGAGAAAGGAAGAACTCCATCATTTCTCAGCTGCTATCAACACATCCTCTAACAGAAGAATACTGAAATTGGTCATGTATTTGTTTTATTGAAATTAAAATTATTTTCATCCCAAATTAATAGTTTTTATTGCTTTACAGATAATAATAAATTGCATTCCACCCTGACGGCCAGCTTCAACTTTTCATCACAAATTAAGGGACAAAAATCCTTTGTCTCCCTTGCAACGCTTTTAGCACAGTGGTATGAATACAAGATACAGAATAATATTACACTTGCAAACTAATCAACTCACTCAGGACAACTCTGGAGCCATCTTCTCCCTCTCTGGTAACACTGGAGGCAGTTTTCAAGGATTAAACATTTCCAGACAGGCAATTCCTATCCTTATACTTGTGCTTGTAAATGACCTGCCACGGGATGAAGTGGTTTCCATGGTGAGCTGGGAGGATCAGTATGGCAGGTTATTATCTTGGCTTTGTTCCTACGATTCCGATTTCAAAAGGCTTTCTGCAGTAATAGAGAGGTAATTGGGTCTGCTGCAAATGGGGCAGAGATGGATGCTGGGTTGCCCAAAACAAATGCCTGCTACATTTCTTGATGCCGTGGCACCGTGCTAACTTTTTGTGCACGTATCAGTCGATCTTTCCACAGCCCCATTGGGTTGGTGCTGTGTTATCCTAATTTTACAGATGAAAGACATAGGATAGAGGTTAAGAAACTTGCCCAAAGGTTTACAGACTTGAGTAAACCTGACTTAAGTGTTCACACTCCCCCCACCCCCACCCCAAGAGGACGGGAGAGGGAGAGAGAGAGAAAACAAAACAAAGCATTGATTGGCTGCCTCCTGCACTGCCCTAGGGATTGAGCCTGAAACCCAGGCATGTGCCCTGACTGGGAATCAAACCAGCAGCCTTTCAGCCTTTTGGTGTACGGGACAATGCCTAACCAATCGGCCAGGGCTCAAGTATTCACACTCGTAACCACTGCACGGAGAAACCAATGGTGGGCAAAGTCTACCTGGATTTAAATATTTTCCGTACAGCCCCTTACTACGGGTCTTTCCTTAGGCCTTCCTGTTTAAGCATAAAAAACCCCACCCAAATGTACACCCAAATGTATGCCTTTTAAAACCTAAGCCATGGTTCTCATAGCGTGGTCCCCAAACCAAGAGTACCTGGCATCCCCTGGGAACTTACTAGAAATGCAGATGTTCTCAGCCCCCAACCGAGACCTACTCCCAAGAATCCCTGGGCGTCAGCACAGCGGCCTCTGTTGGGCCCTGTGTCTTCTCCATTGAGCTCTTCTGCTGACGGACCAGTGCCTTAACGTGTCCCTGTCCCCGCGACTGTGCTTGCTGCTGGGGTTCACGGGCGTCAGTGGAGCCCCACTGCTACCGTTTCTCCTGTGTCCTCTGATTTTAAGTTGCTTTCTACTTTCCATTTATCTCCACTTCCCCCTTTTTTCCTTTTCCCCCAGATTTTTCCTGAGCACCCTGTGTTCTGCATGGCCCATTGTGCTAATCTACCTCCTCCTTCTTCTTCTTCTTCTTCCTCTTCTTCCTCTTCTTCTTCTTCTTCTTCTTCTTCTTCTTCTTCTTCTTCTTCTTCTTCTTCTTCTTCTTCTTCTTCTTCTTCTTCTTCTTCTTCTTCTCTCTCTCTCTCTCTCTCTCTCTCTCTCTCTCTCTCTCTCTCTCTCTCTCTCTCTCTGTAGGACAGGCTGGTAGTAACTCCTCGGGGAACTATCACTTTAGGCAGAAAAGTCCTGGGCTCTCCCTGGTGCCAAAAGGAAGACACCTCCACTTACAAGCAATTCCTACAATTCCTAAAAATGTTTTTTAAACTTTCTTTTTTCCTGAGAACAAGAATCATTGGGTTTCTCACTAAACTGAAAGTGCTTTGACGGCAGGCTTCTTGTGTAATTCACACCAGGTACCCACTGCTGTGAAAAGTGAACATCCCCATTGAAAACTGTGGCAGTACACACACACTCTATATTCTCACATCGTTTGTGTACGGGTCCGTGGCATTAGTACATCCACACTGTTGTGCACCCACCACCATTCATCTCCAGAACGCTCTTCACCTTGCAACACAGAAACTCTGCACCCATTTACAACAACTCCCTCCCCCAGCCCTGGGCAGCCCCCCACCCCAGCCCTGGGCAGCCCCCCACCTACCTTCTGCCTCTCTGACTCTGACTGCTCCAGGGGAGGCAGGCAGCATTTGCCTTGTTGTGACTGGCTTGTTTCACTTCACACAATGTCCTCAAGCTTAATCTACGTGGTGGCATGTCAGAATTACGCGCCTTTTTAAGGCTGAATAGTATGCCACTGTGTGTATATACATGCACACACACACACACACACAACATGCTGCTTATTCATTCAGCTGTTCTGGACACATGGTTTGCTTCTGCCTTTGACCATTGTGAATAAGGCTGCTATGAACATGGGTGTACAAGTATCTGTTTGAGGACCCTTGCCCGCTTTTAAAAATATATATTTTTTTATTGATTTCAGACAGGAGGGGAGAAGGAGAGAGAAAAACATCAATGATGAGAGAGAATCATTGATCGGCTGCCTCCTGCACCACCACCCCTACTGGTGATCAAGCCTGTAACCCGGGCATGTGCCCTGATCAGGAATTGAACTGTGACCTCCTGGTTCATAGGTCAACACTCAACCACTGAGCCACACCAGCCAAGCCCATCCCTCACTTTTACACATCACATCAGCACGATTAACCCACGAGTGCTCCCTGTATTTCAGATGAAGACGTAGATGTGGGCGAGGAAGGACACCAGGCAAGGCCCACAGGAGCACATCTCGTGTCTCCACGCCGCGCTGGCCTCTGGCCTTTGGAATGAATGCTCTCAGCCAGCTCACCGCCAGCATATTCTCTGGTCTCTGTTCTGGCTTGTCTGCCGGCCCGCGCCAGCGATCATCTTCACACTCGACTCCGGTTCTCTCCTTCTCTTCTGCGCAGACTTGGAGTCCGGGGACCTTGTCTCGGTTCCTGACTGTTCTGCTCCTCCCTCTGCCTTGATCGGCTGAACTTTGCCAACTGGTCACCTCGGATTCTGACCTGTATACTTTGGATTTCTTCCTCTCCAACTGCTTGAAGGGGCTCATCTCAGCACCAATGATGAGAAAGAAGGAGGATCCATCCTCCTGCCTCTGGCTGGGCATCCGGGTCATGCAGGGACACGGGGCAGGAGCTGCTGGCTGGACTGAGCAGATGGCACCAGCACACACCTCTCTGCCCGAGCCCGTCCATGGGACCCACCCACAAGACCCCGAGAAGAGAGAACAGCTTGAAAACCAGGCGGGCTCCCGCAGACTCTGCTGGCTCGGTCTTTACTCAAAAATCCAAGTGGGAATTAGTCACACAGAAGCTCTAGGGGCATCGCCTGCAGCCTCTGTGATGTGACTCATGATGAGGGTTTGAGAACAGCAGAGTCAGGGGCCCTTCTGTGTCCCCACCTGGCACAGGCCTCTGCCACCCAGCAGGTGGCCTGCAGGCTTCCCACGTGCTGCCTATGGGGTTTTAGCAGCGGCAGCCCCCCGGAGAGGCCTGGGGAGCGCAGCAGCAGCTGTGGGTCTGCAGCAGGCCTTGAGAGGCAGCGGGAGGAAGGGCCCCCCAGCTTCAGGCAGAGCCACTGATCAGAAAGACAGAAACGCGCTGGCCGGCTGCCTCGGACCACAGGGTGGCAGGGGCTCCGAATCACGGTCCACAGGAACTCCGGGCCTGCACGGAAATGGGCCGCCCTTGGAGGACTCCCTCGCCCTTAGCAAGGGAAACAGACAGAAGACCTTCCCCTGGCGCCCGTGCCCGTCAGCACAGTAGACTCGCCTCTCCTTTCACAGACTTCCCACCTGCTTTGCGTCAGGATTTTGAATGCCAGTTTTGTGCCATATCATCACGTCAGCCTCTTTGACAGAAGGATGATGGTCTTGTCAGTGCCCTGACCGGGGATTGAACTCTCAGTCTTGGCATATGGGGATGATGCTCTAATGGACTGAGTTACCTGGCCAGGGCCTACCAGGAGGGATTGCTAGGTCAGGTGGTAGCTCTATTTTTCGAGGAACCTTTGTAATGGGGTGACCCGTGAAGACGACCACCAGGGACTCAGATCAAAATTTAGGAGCCTTTATTAAGCTGGCCAGCGACTACAGTTACAGCACCCTGCCGAAGCAGAGGCTGAACTGCAGTGCCAACTACAGGAGTTACATCGTTTTTATTTGCAAAAACCACACAGTTACAAAACCTTAGTTCCCGACTCAGTACAGTGACTACCTTCCTATCTATGTGTTCTAGGAACAGAGAGCACAGCATGCTGGGAAGGGGCCATGAGACCCTATCTCAAGGCCTGGCCTGATGTCAGCACATTCCTATCTATGTGTTTTAGGAACAGAGAGCACAGCGTGCCCCATCTGGCCGAAGCGCCAGATATGCAGCCCAGCACACCTTCATGCTGTTTCCCACAGCGGCTGCGCCGATTTACATTCCCTCCAGCAGTGTGCCAGGCTCCCGTTTCTTCCCATCCTCCCCAACACTCGTTATTTCTTGTCTTACTGATAGTAGCCATTCTACTAGGTGTGAGGTGGTCTCTCCTTGTAGTTTGCTTTGCATTTCCCTTATAACTAGAGATGTTGAGCATCTTTTCATATATCGGTTGGCCATGTCTATGTCTTCCTTGGACATTTTTCTACTCAGGTTCTCTGCTCTTTTTTTCATTGGGTTGTTTGTATTTTAGTTGTTGAGTTGTATGAGTTCTTTGTATATAGTTTGGCCATTAGCCCCTTGTAGGAGCTGTCATTTGCAAATGTCTTTTCCCTTTTTGTTGGTTGCCTTTTTGCTTTGTAGATGGTTTCTTTGGCTGTGCAGAAGCTGAGCTAATTTCCTGAATTAATATTTTACTCTCTACGTCTTTTTCAAAAACTTTTTCAATTAAGTTATTTTACAATAAGTAGTCTACCTTGGCGATGACTGTTTACAAATGTATTTGAACATCACAAAATTTGCATTTCGTAGTAAAAGACACAAATGTAGCTAAAACCTTTCACTAACGTATAGTGTATTACTTAAATTAAAAAGTATTTATTCAAAAATACTTATAGACTACCTCTGCTTACAAGGCCTGTACCAGGGTTAGGCATTAAAATTAACCAAGACCCTCTTACAGCCCTGCCTTTGAAGAGCTACAACCCTTTGGTGGAAATGGACATAAAAGCAGAAAACGGACAGGGAAGACCCCAAGCAATGATTACATCCATCGTTCTTTACCATTAGAATAATTATCTGGATTTCAGAATTCATTATCTGAAAGTATTAATATGCCTTCTAAAGCCTCTTAAATGCTACTTCCCTTGAAACAAATTTCTATTGTGCACTTCACCCCAAAGAGGACACTCTGGCTTTAACTAAAATTTTAAAATAGAGGAATACTGCCTTTTTTTCCTCCCAGCTTTATTGAGATATAGTTGACATATAATATTGTATGAGTTTAAGGTATAAAACATGTTGATTTGAAAAAAAATATTGCTTTTATAAAACACAGAGCACCACTAGGTAATATAATTATATATGATAAAATAAAACATAATATAATGAAGCTAACCCAAACTTTTGTGATCTCTTGCTGTTATTTTTCAGAATTGTTTATCTATCGTGGAGACAAAGAGCAATGTTATAATGATATTTTGTTTTATTGAAGGAAGTCCAATTATTTTTCCCTTGACACCTATATTTTTTTCAACCTGTCGCTGCTCTTCCTTCTTTAAATAAAACCCTTCATTCTGGAAGTCTTTGTCCTTTACTTATATATTCCCATTACTTTCTTACATTATTCCAGAGAAATGTCAAATCTGAGATTCAATAATTTAAACATTGGACAGTTCTGAAGTTAAAAATATATTAGCTTATTCAGCAAGTGTACATAGTGCTTTATATTTAAAAGGTATTCTTGGTCCTTGTGAATACTGTCTCTACAAGAAAACCAACATATAATCCAAAATATTAATGGGGGTGGGGGCTGGTTTTAATAGTGAGACAGCACAACCAAAAATCTAAATTGTAAGGCTGAGGTTCTGTTGCCTTTCATTTTGCAGCAAAGGAGACTGAACTGGTGAAAAAAAGGTAATCAGGTTGAAAAACCCTTATTTTGTTTTTGATGATCTATTCTCTGTTTCCTTGGAAACAGAGCTGGCAGGCACAGAATTGCTGGCATTATTTTCTTTCTTTCTTTCTTCTTCTTCTTCTTTTTTTTTTTTTTTTAGCTTTGAAGCATCAAAGAAAAGGTGAGGTTTTATGACTATAATCTGTAGACTCTGACTTATTTTTAAATAAATTAAAAACAAATATTTATTCAATGCTTATTCATATAAGGCAGTAGGAGGTAAAACCAACAAATTTAAGAAAGGGCTTTAAACCAATTGATTGAAATAAATTTTAGTTTCTAATAGCCAATCTATTATATATTTATAGGGTTTTTTTTTAAGAAAAAAAATGAAGTTTGTTTTAAAAACTCTAGTGTGAGGGTAGTACATTGTGACCGGTATAGTTGAGTAAAATTAATTTTAGAAAACAGCTAGATTCCCACACTAGATGGTACAATTGCTTCTTTCTCTGTACAAAAACCAGGTAAGCCCTGGCCCGGTTGGGCATCACCCCATGCACAGAGAGGTCTCTGGTTCGATTCTTGTCAGGGCACATGCCCAGGTTGCAGGCTCGATCCCCAGGAGGGGTGTGCAGGAGGCAGCCAATTGATGGTTCTCTCTGACGGATGTTTCTTTCTCTCTCTCCCTCAACCCTCCACTCTCTCTAAGATCAATAAAAACATGTTGCTGTTTTTTAAATAGGTAATATGAAGGAGGTTACCACGTGTGGAAAAGTCAGTCTTTGCCTCCAGTCAATAAAGCAAGCAAACAAAAGCCAGTCAGAGAAAGACAAGTATCACATGACCGCACTTATATGTGCAATCTAATGAACAAAATGAACTGACGAACCAAATAGAACCAGATGCATAGAAGCATGCAACAGACTGATGAATTTCAGGGGAGAGGGAGAGGGAAGAGATTAACCAATGAACTTCCATGCGTATTTGCAGAGCCCATGAACACGGACAATAGTGCAGTGAAGGTCTGCGGAGGGGGCAGGAGCAGGGTGGAGGAGGTCAATGGTTGGGGAAAAAGGACGTTTGTAATATTTTCAACAATAAATATAATTTTTTTTAAAAAAAAAAGCTAATGGGACTTAAACAAACCTAACAGGTTTTCCGAAAAACTGTTACATTAATGCAGTTACTAAGTATTTCAGTGGAGGGGTGATTATCAAATGATTACATGGCCTTCTCCATTATGACAGGCGGCATTAATTTAAGCTTTAAAAGCCACGCCTGTAGGAACCCTGACTGCGATGAGAAGGCAAAAGCTACAGGTGGCAGTTGCAGGGGGCAGTTTTCTTTTTAAAAAATTAGTAAGACCTGAGCATACGTACATGCTTCAGGGGAGCAGGGACAGAGTGGGAGAGCACACGCAGAGGGATGCGCTCCTGATGTCCTCTCAGAACAGCAGGTCCCAATGGTGCCAGGCATTGCTCTCGGCGCTTTAGATGTTCCGACTGAATTAGGATGGATGGAGATGAGAAACTTGGCAATTAAGAGTTGAAGGAGCCCTAGCTGGTTTGGCTCGGTAAATAGAGCGTCATCCTGTGGACTGAAGGGTCCCAGGTTTGATTCCGTTCAAGGGCACATGCCTGGGTTGTGGGCTCGATCCCCAGTAGGGGGCATGCAGGAGGCAGCCAATCAATGATCCTCTCTCATCATTGATGTTTCTCTCTTTCCCTCTCCCTTCCTCTCTGAAATCAATAAAAATACGTTAAAAAAAAAAAAAGTTGAAGGAATGTGCACCCGAAAATCAAAATCTCTGTGGCATGAATATGAAGCTAGAAGGATGTACTAATAATCTGCTAACAGAAAAAGAAGAGGCAGTGTAGGGAGCTTCGTAAAAGAGGTGGTCTGGAGAGTAGTAAAGTTGACCAGAAACACACATATATTTCTGAACAGTAACTCAAATATTTTTGTCTTTTTCTCCAGCAGAGCTCAGGGACATGCGTGTCAGGGCTCAGAGCCAGGCCGCATTCACCTGAGGCTGGAAGTTGGTGAGCAGAGTGAGTGGGATGGAAAGGCACCCATTCAGGAAGTTGACAGCACTCGCAGCTGTTGGCAAGGGATGCTCAGCAGGGTTAGTTTCGATATGAAAGGAAGTGGAGCCAGGAGGGGAGAATGCTGGGTAGGAAAAGGAAAGTTAAAAGGTAGGTACACAAAGATGACAAACATGAAGAATCCAATGACTCTCCTGCTCCTGTTGCGGGTGGGGGGGGGGTAGTGGGGGGGGGCGATGAAGGCAGCAGGTGGCCACACTCATGAAAGCTCCCAGAAGAGCAAGCTCTGTCGTCAGGTTCGGGGTTCCTCCATGTGGCCGAGTCCTCAGACAGGGAGGCCCTTGTCCCTCAGGGTAGTCCACGGACCAGATCCCGGCATCACTTAGGAGCTTGTCAGAAAGGCAGGGCCCCACTCCGGCAGGACTGAACCGGAATCTGCTCGCACACAGAACCTCCACTTGATTCCGGGGCGCGTGAAGTTTAAGCAGCACTGAGGTGAGAGCGATCGAGTCACCCTCACCCTCGGCTTATGTGTGCTGGTCATGACACGCCAGGAGAAACACGGGCGGACATTCTGTGATGTTCTCAAGTGTCCAGACGCAATGCATGCCTTTTCCTAATGTAAAACTTAACCCCTTCCCCAAATGATCTGTCGTCCCTGCCTCCCCCCCCCCCCCAATCCCACCCCACATCCTAGGTGCTCTCAAATCTGAATATCAGGGTGTTGTATAAGATAAACTATAAGCTTTTAGTTTTTAAAATTCTTTGATTTTATGTGTCATAAAATAGCCCAACTTCCTCTGCACAGAAAAAAAGTAACAGGGAATCAGCCCGAGGGAAATGCAATTCAGTCAGCGCCTAAAATAATCCTAAGAAGAATTTTGCAGTGACACACACACACACACACACACACACACACACACTAGCTGCTCTGGGTCAGCTTTAAAGAGTGAGTGATATTGTGGTGGTTTGTTTTTTTCTCCTAACATCCCAGTGTTTTGACGCTGCTCTCCACGATTATGGATGGTGTTTGAGCTGCTGTTACCCCCTCCTTTGTGCAAAGCCAAACCGCAATTCTTCAAAATGAATGAAGTCACACAATGAAGGAAGTCTGAGCAGGTGCTTGAGCTCCACTGCCTCCCTCCGTGAACGTGCATCCAACCTCCCAGGAGGCGGAGGTGCTGGGGGCCAGGCGGTCAGCGTCCAGCTGGTCCCGCAGACACCTGTTGGGGCGCCTCGGGCTCAGGGACGTTTTGGTTACACTGTTTCCAGGTTCGCGGCGGTTTCTGTGATGCAGTTTGCCCTCTCATACCAAGAACTGAAAGTTGGGGACCTGCTGGTGGCTTTTCATAAGCCGCTGCTTTTGTGCGCTGTTCCCTGCCGGGCGGTCCAAGAGCGGAAAAGCCATCTGTTTGGGCCTCCGCTACGGGGTCCCGGGAGCTGCGAAGGTGCCGGGGCCGCGGGGAGCACCCACATCGCGGAGGCCAGAGGCGTTTCAAAAAATAAAATTAAAAGAACGAGAAGGGTTTTTCATGTGCGCAGGGAGAGGTGTTTCAACGTTTCGGCTCTGAGGTCCCCCTCCCCTCGACGGTCAGCTCAGCATCAGCGACGCTTCTGGTTCTCCAGGCTCACCCACCCCAGCCCTCCCCTCCCCCCGATCGCCCCTCTCCATCACCCCCTCCCCCCTTTCCCAGGTCCCCCTCCAGCCCGCCTCTCCCTGCCCTTCCCAGCCCCCCGCTGCCTCTCCCTCTCCTCGCCCCTCCCCTCTCCCCCTTTTCCCCGGAGCCCAGCCCGCCCCGCCGCCCGCGCGCTCTCCCGCCGCGCTCAGATTTGCGCTCCAGCTGCAATCTCCACCTCCTCTCCCAGGCGGCGCCGGGCGGCGGGCGCGGCGCGCAGGCGCACTGGGGGCGGCGCGGGCCGGCGGGGCGTCCGCGCAGGCGCGCGCGGCGCGGGCTGGGCTCGGCTCCGGCGGAGCGTCCAGGCATCCGGGGCGCGCGCGGTCCGGGCTGGGTTCCCCGCGGCGGCACGGGCGGCACGGGCGCCGGCACCATGTTCCTGCACTCCGTCAACCTCGGGAACTTGGCGTTTTACGCCTTCATGGTCGGCATGGCCACCCTGGGGCTGTGGGACGTCTTCTTCGGCTTCGAGGAGAACAAGTGCAGCATGAGCTACATGTTCGAGTACCCGGAGTTCCAGGTGAGGCGCCGCCCTCGCACCTGGGCGCGCCCGCCCGGCGCGTCCCCGGGTTTCCTCTGCCCGGGCTCCCCGCGACTCTGCGCCCCCCCTCCCTACCCGGCCTCTGCCTTGTCCGCCCCGGAGACGGCGGGACCCCCTCGCTTCCCTCGCCTGCCCTTTGTGTCCTTTCTCCACGATGGGTGTTTCCTAGGTTCCCCGAGCATCCTCGCTGCCCCGCGCGGAACTGCTCCCCTGCCCCCGTGCCCTCTTCCAGATCCCAGATGCCATGCACGGGCTTCACCGGCGGGTCCGGCCCACCCCCCGCCATTCTCAGCCCCTCTCCCTGCGTCCCAACCGCGTCTCCCCCGCGTTCCTGCCCCCACAGGTGCCCGGACCCGCCTTTGCTCCCGCGCGCCTACATGGTGCCCCGCGCGCCCAGGGGTGTGCGTGGCAGCTCGCGCTTTTCTGGAAGGGACCGCGCTCCTGCAGGGCGGGCAGTGGCTGCACAGTTCCCGGGGCGGCCTCGGGGGCTCCGGGTTCGCCTCTGGGTGCAAGGCTCACCCGACGAGCACCTGCACGGGTAACTGTCGAGGTTCCCGCCTGCGCGGGTTTTGCGGAGCCTCCTGCCCTGCGGGTCTGTGCGTGTGCATGCACGCCTGCGTTCATGCGTGCCGCCTCTTACCGATGGCGTTCCAGATCTCTCATGTTTGTTTGTTTCTCTCTCTCACCGTGTTTGCTCTTTAAGAGAGATGGGCCCTTCTCTCCCTCTCCCTCCGCCCCCACCTCTTCCGTTCCGCTTTGAACATTTTCAGCCTCGATCGCTTAGCAGTTCAGCACGGGAGACTGGGGAATTTCACTCATGAGCTTCTGTCAGAGGCTGTGACTGATGACAGAACTGCCCGAAGACATTCCCCCACGAGTGATTCTTTTATTTCTAAACGCGTCTCCTAATTAAGGAATACATAATAGCCTCCTCCTCGAAGATGTGTGTGTGTGTGTGTGTGTGTGTGTGTGTGTGTGTATATATATATATAATATATAATACATATTGATAAAATGCATTGGTAGCATACTTTTAAAACCATAGCAGATATTTTTTTTTCTTTAAGACGAAGTATGCCGATCCGTGGTTGCTTCTGTGCACAGATCATTATGGAGGAGATATTTGATTATGCTGCTATTATTCAGATGTTAAAACTGCTTAAGGTTTCAACTGCTGGCGAGCTTCCTTTCCCATGGGCAAAGTTCTAGTTTAGATTTCATTTGTTTTGAGATTCTTACCTTCGTTCTGCATCCGTGCTTATAAGGGGGTGTGATATCAGATGCTACTGAAGGAAATTATAGCGTTACTGTTGTCTCTTAATTTCTAAGCGAATATGCTGGTTTATTTTTTATCAGAGCCTGTATATAGTTCAGTAGTTGGGCTTCTAGTTTAGATTTTTTTAAAGTGAAGATAGAACCCTCATAATCGCCTTTGATTTTTATGTGGTTTAATAAGTAGGAAACTCCCAATAGATTGAAGTAGGTCAACTTAGGTTTGTACTGCCTTGAAGAGTTTGGTTAAAATAAAAGTATTGTGAAGCAGTGTGCTAATTCCCATTTATTTTTAGATTGCCCACAATTACTGAAGCTATTTTAATGTTTACAGTAGTAGAATTGCTTAGTGTTGGGAACAAAGCATATGGACCTCACAGTTGTATTTCGTGCCTCGTAAAATTGACTGGCAAGACACGAAAACTAGTGTGGCTGATGCAAAAGAGCTGCTTGGCTTTCTTTCTGTTATTGTGTCTGTATTTACTTATTTTGATTCAAATCGCCCTTTCGAGGTTTTACATTCTGTTAATGATGCTAATTATAGTGGCAGGAGTTTTGGATCCACATTTTTTGGGTAGAGTTTTATTTTTATTATGTAAGAAGCAGCATTAATTCTCTACAGTGCTATTTATATTTGCACCTTAGTCCCTTTGTTGTGCACACCAGGTTGGGCTATTTTACAAATAAGTTAAAACCTGCCTGTAGAAATGAATCCTTTTGAGTACAGTGAGATTTCTGGTTAACTGAGGTCATTCCATTAAGAGACATATGTTTTTTAATGAATAAACGTGTTCTAAACTTATTTTATATGTTGCTTGCTTTTCATTATATTTTACAGCAAACGCTCTAATCGTTCACAAATTGCTATACCTTCGATGAGATGTCCTAATTGTTGGTTTTCTTCTCTTTCTTCATGCCTTTCTTCCTCTTTCATTGCCTTTTGCATATTCTTTAGCAAATCATTTATTGAATGACTGTGTCAGGTATATTCTAGATACTGGGTATAATTACATGAATCAGACCTTGGTGCCTTTAATTTATTCTTTATAATACAATGGGGGAAAGCAGGAATGTAATGGATAGTTGAAATGTGCTACATGTTATAATTTCACAGTAAGAGCGTGTGTCCAGGGCTCTTCAGAGGGGAGCATTCAGGTTCATCTTGGTAGTCAAAGGCCACAGAAAAGAGGAAGTGAATTGGGCCATGGAAGGTACATAGTTCATAAGGTGCAGAAACGAAAATCGCGGGAGTAAAGAAGAGTGTTTGTGAATAAACAAGGCCCCAGGAGACACTGCCTAAGCAGTATGTGTCGTGTGTTACCATTTATGTAAAAAGGAGAAAAACCCATGAACATGTTTTCTTGTATGTACATGTGTAAAATATTCCTGGAAACACAAACTGAAAACATTAGTTGCCTTCCTGGTAGGAAACTGAAGGCTAAAGGACCATGGGTATGAGAGAGCCTATTCAATGTATAACCTATTGAATCTTGAATTTTGAAACATATTAAAAATATATTTTAAAACCTGGCATATCGCCCTAGCTGGTTTGGCTCAGTAGATAGAGCATCGGCCTGTGGACTGAAGGGTCCTGGGCTCCATTCTGGTCAGGGGCATGTATCTTGGTTGCAGGTTCCCTGGCCCTGGTTGGGGAGCATGTAGGAGGCAACCAATCAATGTGTCTCCCTTACATCAATGTTTCTCTCTGTCTCTCCCTCTCCTTCCTCTCTCTCTAAAAATCAATGGAAAAATATCCTCGGGTGAGGTTTAACAACAACCACCAACAAACCTGGCATATCTATCTATATATATAAAAAGCTAGCGACCGGAATCCCGTAATGACCAGAATGACCGGTCACTATGATACCCACTGCAGCCAGCAAACTGTCCCTTCCCCTAGCAGGCCCTGCCCCTGATCGCCCCTCCCACCCCAATAGGGGGAGGGCCTGCTGGCCAACTTCCCATCTCCTCCTCCCAACAGGCCCGGCCCAATCCACCCCGGCCAGACCCCACTTGTGCATGAATCCGTGCACTGGGCCTCTAGTGTAAGTTATAAGAAACTAGAGGCCCGATGCACGGAATTCGTGCAAGGGTAGGCCTCCCTTCCCCTGGCTGCTGGCTTTGCAGCCCCAGCTGCCAGCTTCATGGCCCAGGCTTCGCGGCCCCACCCCCCTGCCTTGGCCTGGCGCTGCCCATGTCTGCCACCACACCTTCCCCGGTTCCATGGAGTTCCCTTCCTCCCTCCCCCCACCCCCACCCCCGATCAGTTGCCCTGCAGAGGGTGGCCTTGGCCTCCCTCTTTGGGCAGTTGCGGAGCCCTCTCCTCCCCCTCCTGAGTGATTGCCCCGCCGGCCAGTGACCTGGGCCCACCTCTGTGGGGCGATCACGGGGTGATGGCGGGGCCCCCAGACCAGTCTGCCTTGGCTGGCCTGGCTCCAGTGCATGTCATAGCTTGGTCGTCCAGGCGGTCCTTCTGCTGTTGGGCCGTTTGGTCGATTTGCATATTACCCTTTTATTATTATAGATTAGATAAGAATAGCTAGGGCCAGGTTTCAATGGCCTCTTTCTTAAGCCTTTATCATCTCTGTATGCAGTGAAGAAACACACAGATGTATGTTTTAACAAGGTATTTCCTTGACAGCAGTGTGGACTGTGGAGTGTGGCAAGCAGATCATGACAGAGAGAGTCGCCTGAGAGAGTCCGCTGCCCCTGGGTCTTTTTTATCAGCTGGAGTCCTCTGGGGCCCTCTTACCAGTGAGGTGGGCAAAGGGCTGAGGGCCAGCTCTTTGTAAGAGCTTAAAAGCTGCATTCATTTGAATCAAGATCATTTTTTTTTTCTTTTTGGTTAATTGTGGAACTTATTTATTTTTTTTTGCAGTTTTAAATCACAATTAAAAGAGATATAACCTAACCTAAAGACTTTAGTTTCTTAAATCAGTATTTTTCTAGCCCTTGGAAATTTTGCAGAACCTTTGTCTTTGGAAAGGGGCCTGGATTAGAGATAAGAACTTGCACTAAGGCAGAGTCAAGGGAGGATGGAAGCAGGGCGGCGTTGTGGAGATACTCCTTACGGGAAAAGCAATCAGTCTTCATTAGAGGCCTTTTTCGGGGGTAGGGGTGCTCATTGAATATACGCTCTATAAAACAATCAGTTTAACGTAGATTGGAGTCCTGTTGCTATACATGTTTTCAAATCTCTCTTCTGTTTCTTTTTTGTCACCATCTTTTTTGTATACCTGCTCCTTTCCTGTCCTCAATCTGGTCAGTACCCCTCCCATTTTTTCCTGCCCCTCACTCCCAACTTGAACTCTGTCTGAAAATGCAGTTTTGTCATTTGCCTACAACTCCCATTTTTTTGTTGTTGTTCTATCTCCTTTTTTCCATTTCTACTTTTTGCTACTCCATATTGGATGCATTCGTATTTTTTTAAAATATACTCTTTCTCACTACAAAATTGCTTTCATAATAATATATTATGAAATATATCAAATATAGTCTCCTGCTTGTTTATCTGTCTCCAGGGAATTAAATATTTCTTTTGTATATTTGATAGCTTTCTGAGTTAAATTCCAACTAGTTAAAAACTTTGGTTAGCCCAGCAAGCATGGCTCAGTGGTTGAGCACTGACCTATGAACCAGGAGGTCACAGTTTGATTATGTCAGGGCACATACCTGGGTTTTGTTCTCGGTCCCCAGTGTGGGGCATGCAGGAGGCAGCTGATTAATGATTCTCTCTCATCATTGATGTTTCTATCTCTCTCCCTCTCTGAAATCAATAAAAAAATATTTTTAAAAAACCCCACAACACACAAAAAAACTTTGTTTAGCTACTGACCTAAAAAGAATAATGGTCTCATATGCCCATACTACTATTCTATCAAGTGGTTCACTAAGTTGGGAGGGGTCTCTCACGTTTTCTTTTTGCTTAATTTGTACCTAAAGAAAAAGTACATTATGCCATTTTTTATTACGTACAGTGTGTAGTCAGTATCAGAACTAATTTGAGTTAAAGTACATGTACATATATAAAGCATGTACTTTTATATGGGGTTTGTACTTCTATATTTTGAATATGTGAGGAGATAAAAAGTTGCTAGTATCTTATCCAGTAAGCTCACTCTCTCTAAAGATGTTTTCATGATGTTGTTGGCACAGGGTGTGTATGGTAATATCCTCAAAGGACTCTTCAGGAGTGTGTGTGAATAATCAGAATTCTAGTTTTTTACAGCAGTCATTATCCTTTAGTTTTAAAAATCCATTCAGTAGTTGAAGTTTTTATCAAGCATATGTGTAGCATTGCTAGATCATTAAATCTATTTTTGTCACCTACATAAAGTCTAGTGTTCAAAGTAAATGGTTTCGTTTCTAATGGTTTCTTTCCTTGAAAAAAGGAGCAGAAGAAGAGTTTACACTTTACTACCACTTTTATAGGTGCCTGGCTCTGGGGGATGACATTAAGACCTACTTTATATTTTGTGGGGGGAAATGTTATGTGAATTACTGGCTCATTTGGTATGCGATCATATGAGCTGCAGAGTAGGTCAGCGCTTGCTGACGACCCATGCACCTGGCTTGCGAAAACCGAAACCGATGCTAATTCATTGGAATGTTTATGGTGCGAGGAGAGTACGTGTCTTGACCGAGACATAGCTGTAAGGTTCAGATTAATTTGTTAAGCACATGGCAGATCAAAGCATATGAAGTGGAGAGGTCAGGAAGCTGCGCTATATAAAACAGACTTGCTTTCTGTGGAATGGTGTAACAGCCAGAATATGTAGTCGGGCCGGAGTAAAAGGGGAGACATCACAATACAGTTTAAAGTAGCGAAAGAGAATTGATTTGGCAATGGGAGGCTTTCATCATTTCTAAGTTTAAGAATAATTGACACTGATACTAAATTAAATGCATTTTCAACTATGTTAACCTGTAACTTGCTGACATCTACCAGTGTTTTTCTGTTGTCAGTGGCTATTTTGAGTAATTTATCTTCATTAGAATTTAAGATAGTCCTACTTTATGATTTCCCGAAGACCACATGGCTCAGAACCCACATAATTCAAGACTAATTCTCCATATGAATAAACTAAAGTTTGTCATGTGCATTAAGTTCAGTTTTATCATCAGTAATATTTTTATATTGCACTATTTGTGTAATTCAGAATTGGGTATGGTGTGGCTGAATTGTTTAATAAAGTTGGCTTTAAAGTAAAATTGCATTTTTCATTTCATTTATTTGTTATTTTTGCTGTAGAAAATAGAACTTCCAAAGAAACTGGCAAAACGCTACCCTTCGTATGAATTATATCTTTATGGAGAAGGATCCTACGCTGAAGAACACAAAATCCTCCCTTTAACGGGAATCCCCGTTCTCTTTCTTCCCGGGAATGCTGGAAGTTATAAGCAGGGTAAGTCTCGGAAGTCAATTTTGACAGCTATGACATGCAGTTGAAGAGTGAACAGATACAAATTCTGTTCAAGTCCTCTGCTGGGCATCCTGGAAACACAAAAGTAGGACATTTTGTCTAGAAAAACAGATGTGAGAAATACATAGAAAAGAATGTTGACGACCACTCTGCAAAACGTAAGAAGGAGAAAAAGAGGATGGAGTGGGTGGGATAAATCGATGATACCGGGATTCAGGAATTAGCAGAAGAAAGAAGCTTGCATTGGGCATGGAGGGTGCAGAGCACAGAACCGGAAGCATTGGCTAGCAAAGTAAACCTGGTTTCTGTGATGTTGAACAAGAGAGGAGACGGGTTTCTTCCTCTCAGAGCTTTAAGTTACAGAGCTCTAGCTTCTGGTCAGTATGGCCTAGTAGGTAAATGATGGGCTTGCCTCCTCTCATGGCCACATCAGAATTACAGCTGAATTATAGAACCACCACCCTTGGAGCCACCTGAAGACTAGCTGAACAGAACTCCTAGGACCAGGATGTAAAGAAGAAGCCACATTGAGACTGGTAGAAGGGGCAGAGATTCGAAAGGGGCTGGTCCCACACCCATGTGTGGCAGTTAAGAATGAGGAGGAATAGCTCAGCTGCAGATGTCCCCCCTGAGGAGGAGCAGGGGGTCCCAGCCCCCCTCCAGGCTGCCCTGCCTGGAGCACCAGTGCCATGAAGAGTCCCCACAGTCCCTCGCTGTGAAAATCATCAGGGACTCAGTTCAGGGGAGACGGAAGGCTGCTGTAGACGCAGGCGTCCTCTTCAAGGGCCTGAGCACGGTTTCACTCACACTCGCCTTAAGCTCCACAGAAGAGACAGAAGCTAGAAAAACTCCAAAACCGTTACTGTAGCACAAAAATCCTTGTTTAATGTGCCCTTTACCCCTTCCCTGTGCAGTGCGCTCCATCGGCTCCATTGCACTGAGGAAAGCAGAAGACATCGACTTCAAGTACCACTTCGACTTCTTTAGTGTGAACTTCAATGAAGAGCTGGTGGCGCTGTATGGGGGAAGCCTGCAGAAGCAGACCAAGTTCGTGCATGAGTGCATTAAAGCAATTCTCAAACTCTACAAGGTAAGAGAGAAGCTCGCAAGTCAGTCCTGATCAGCCTGCTAGCATCTTTCCTTTTCAGAGGCACTCAGCACATTTAACATCATTTGTTTATGTTCATGGGTGGTTTTGAATTCATTGGTGGTTTTTAAAGTTTAAATTGAATTGACAAGAAGCCTTTCCTGTGAACATAGGGGGGAAATTCTTTTAACTATTATAAATGAGGAGTGCAGGGTAGTATTTCCAGAGACCCTTAGTATGAGTGTCTGTTTCTAGTTATGACTGTACAGCTGGTACTAGGAAGACCACTTCCTCATGTAACCAACTCTAAAGCTAGTCAAGATAGCTGAAGTGCGTGCTTTCAGATGTTGGACAACCACAAGCAGTAAAGGACTATGATCTCTGAAAGAAAGGTACCATGTGATTCTAATTACCATACCCTATGATTTGTATACCAAATAGGGCCCTTTGGGTATGTTTCAAAACCACTATCTAAAATAAATTTAAACTACAATTATAATAAAAAGAATTAAAAAAAAAAAAAAAGAAAGGTACCGTGTGAAGCGAGTTCCATACCTGCTCTGGCTTTCTGCCTGGAAACATTTTCTAGGTCGCAGGGCAAGCAGGTGGCGATCAAACCAGCACATGGTATCGCCGAGCCAAA
Organism: Myotis daubentonii; assembly: GCF_963259705.1. Classification (NCBI taxonomy): domain Eukaryota; kingdom Metazoa; phylum Chordata; class Mammalia; order Chiroptera; family Vespertilionidae; genus Myotis; species Myotis daubentonii. Next base: position 6,660,196 of record NC_081846.1, on the reverse strand, counting down.
GAAGGCAGAGACTGGAATTTGGGGGCTACTGAAAAATTGGCGAGATTTCTGATCAGCGTTGTGGGAAAGAAGAAAATTAGGCAGAGATAGGCGCTCTAGAAATTTGCCTTTTTCAGTCTCTGAATGCTACGCTGTGTATGCACAGGTCAAGAAGTAGTACCAGGCAGTGGCATACCAAGGAGGAAGCGATGGGGTGTGTCCACCTGAGGTGCAGTTTAAAGGAGCAGTAAAACAGGCTGACACTCATTCTGTGCCAGCAGTTCTAAACGGTGTCAGAGGTAAAATACAGCTACGTACCTGGGAGAGCCACTTCTTCCCTTGGTGTGCCCCAGCACAAGTCCTGGCAGGAAACAGCTGCTGGGGAATCGTGGGCTGAATTGAGATTTCAGAGGCCACCTGGTGTGGGAATAGGAGTTCTGACCAGCTAGAGCGGAAAGACCGATTGAACACATTGGGCATTCAAGTGACCCCAGAAAGCACACGGCTGAGGATGTTGTCTCTGAGAGCAGCTCAATAGAGATTCACTGCTCAAGAGTTTTATTTGGGGGCTGGTTATATAAACACCCTATGCCCACCACGTACCAAAACTGCATGCAGAGGGCAGTAGTGATCAGCATGAAGGTTATTGTTTGCACAGTTTTGGCACTGTGAGTCATTTTTGTCATTTAGGGAATGATGGGAACCCTCCCAAAATCTAAGGTCCCAGATTGCAGAGCAGAGCCAAACTTAATGCCGTTCCATTCTAAGGATAGCAGTTTCAGGCCTACTGTGTTAGCCGTTTTCTGCACAAGGCCCACTTATTCAGATGAACAGGAGAGAAGGCATAGATAAGGATTGATATGGAGGAAGATGAGCAAAAGTTTGGTCGTAGAACTGAGGATACTGTGTGGAGACAGAAGAAATTTTTTTAAATGCGACTAGAGGCCTGGTGCACGAAATTCGTGCACAGGGCGGGGGGAGGGTGTCCCTTAGCCCAGCCTGCATCCTCTTGCAATCCGGGACCCCTAGGAGGATGTTGGGCCTAAACTGGCAGTCGACATCCCTCTCGCAATCCGGGATGCTGCATGCACCAGTGACCATATTTTTCATACAGGTGAAAGGCATCTTGCTGTTGTATCGACAGCTACATTTTTTTGCCCTGACTATAAAAAGTAGCACATAGCATGATCCTTCTGAGGCAGTAGTACCCTTTTCCCATCTTATGGGTGGAAAAACTGAAGGAGAGAGAAGTTAAGTAATTGGCTTTGTCACACAGTTATAAGTGTCAGAATCAGGGCTGACCACCAAATGTGCAAGCCAGAGTCCATGCATGTCATCCTGTTTTTCAGTGTGAGAGCAGCCCTGTCAGGTTTTAATTTTTAAATCTAAGATACTGTTCCCAATGTATAGGGTAGGGTCCCTAGGCCTGGCCAGCAATCAGGGCCATCTGCTGGCACCCGCCTTGGCTGGCAGCCCTGCCCCCCACCACCTCTGGTCGCCTCCCTCTCGGGGGGCAGACGCTCAATGCAGGAGCTGCCCCTGGTCTGGGGCAGCTCCTGCATTGAGCGTCTGCCCCCGGTGAAAAATGCACATCACAGTGATGGGTCGTTCTGCTGGTCGTTCTGATGTTCGGTCAATTTGCATATTAGGGTTTTATTATATAGGCTACTTATTTAAGAAATAAAATATGTCAGTGAATACATGTTATGGAACATTGGTTTATTTTAAACCCAGGTGCATAATAGGGAAATGATTTGATGAGGTGTGTCAATATGATGTGGTAGCATATTGCTATGACAACCATAATTTTTCTAGCTTTTCTGTGGTATTTCTAATTTTTAATAAATGACCCCATAAAATCTAATATTGTGGTATGCACCAAATATAATTACAACTCTTACATCCAATATAACAAATAGTGAAACATGATTTGCTAGACCCAAGTTTTCTGATTTTGGTTCAGAAATTCAAAGCATGGCTATTAAAAATGTTTGACAGCTCTGACCAGTTTGGCTCAGTGGATAGAACGTCGGCCTGCAGACTGAAAGGTCCCAGGTTCGAGTCCGGTCAAGGGCATGTACCTTGGTTGTGGGCACATCCCCAGTAGGAGGTGTGCAGGAGGCAGCTGATCAGTGTTTCTCTCTCATCGATGTTTCTAACTCTCTATCCCTCTCCCTTCCTCTCTGTAAAAAAATCAATAAAGAAAAAAATATTTTTAAAAAAGGTTTGGCAGAACACAAAATAGTATGTACACACTAATTATATGAAAATGTGTTTCTATATCTTATGATAGGAGGTTAGATAAATAGTTTAAGCCTAAGCAACCTTTTGACTGTTTGACTGGTAGCTATGGCATGCACTAACCACCAGGGGGCAGACACTCAACACACAGGCATGGAAACATGGAACAGACTGATGAATCTTAGAGGGAAGGGAGAGGTGGGAGCGGGGGAAGAGATTAAGCAAAGATCTTATATGCATACTAGAGGCCCCGTGCACGAATTTGTGCACCAGTGGGGTCCCTCAGCCTTGCCTGCAGGGACCAGGCCAAAACCGGCAGTCCAACATCCCTCGAGGGGTCCCAGATTGCGAGAGGGCGCAGGCCAGGCTGAGGGATCCCACCGGTGCATGAATCCGTGCGCCAGGCCTCTAGTTTTTCTATGAAATTGCTCATATTTAGAAAGAAGTATTTAGTATTGCCTTTATGACACTGTTAATTATGTGTTGGTTATTTTTTTTTTTTAATAGGGTCAAGAATTTGCTCCAAAAAGTGTGGCAATAATTGGTCATTCTATGGGTGGCCTTGTTGCAAGGGCATTGCTTACACTGAAAAATTTTAAACAAGATCTGCTGAATCTTCTTATTACACAAGCCACCCCTCATGTGGCTCCTGTGATGCCTTTAGACCGGTTCATTACAGGTGAGTGCTGTTACGTAAACACGGACTGGCCTTTAGATGAACACGAATCCTTGCAGCTGCTCCCTTGAGAGAGCGCTACCGGTGCATCCATGTGGAAGCAGCTGTTGCAGATCACCTCCACCTCTGCCTCTCTATGGCTTTCAGCTTCGGCTCATCGTTGAAACTCTCTGTCGATGGCACCTTAACGTGATGGCAGGTCTGGTCGTCCCGGGCACGTAGGCTTCCGCTCAGTTATGCTTGAGGATGACTCCCTGGCTCTTGCAGTTTGTTTAGACTTCTGTGTTTTGTTAAGTTGCCAGGACTCTATTCAAAATAAGCTTATTTTTAAGTAAAATACTAGGAACGTCTTGTTTTTCAACAAAGAGTTCTGCTAACACTGCCTGTGGTGAGGTAGAATTGTGAATATTTATTGAACTCTTACTATGGTTTGGGTATTGTGTTAAAGACTTTACCTGATGTGTTATTATGTCACTTAATCCTTATAGTCCTTTGAGGTAGGACCATTGTTATCCCCATGTTTATGGATAGGAAAAAAAAAGTCCAAGATAAAGTTTTTTCCCAAAGTTACATGGCAAGAAAATAGTGGAGTTAGTACTTGACCCTGTTAAACTTGTTCCTGGCCCTGTGCTCTTAACTTTTATATGCTACTAGAGGCCTGGTGCACAGAATTCGTGCAAGGGGCTTGGCCCTCGCAGCCCTGGCTTCATCCAGAAGGTAGTTTGGCTGCCCAGTCTAATTAACATATTACACCTTTATTATTATAGAACATACTGCTTCTTAATTTAGATACCCTGCTATAATAGAAGAAATAAAATTATGGATAATGCTATAATGTTGCAGGGAATTTTAAATGAACAGTACAAGTTTATGCTTGCTGTCATGTAATCAAATAGTGTCAAAGGATAAGAATTAAATGCCTGTCTCACCTTTTTATTAAAGTCAACTAGTATCTTCACTGCTTGTTGCAATTTTATGAGAATAGAAGAAAATATTTAGAAAGAAATCATTCTTTTCCCGATCAGTAAATTTACTCCACTTCTTACCCTATAAAAATATGCATTATCTTAATTGTGGTAAAACTTTTATTTATAGTTCAGATGGCTTAGAAGTTCTGTTTAATATTAATATTATATATATAATGAATATAACAGTGTATCTTGTTGCAGAGAATGGCCACTAATTTTTAATGTGTCTTTTTTCCTACCAGATTTTTATATGACTGTAAACAACTATTGGATTCTAAATGCTAGACACATAAATTTAACCACGCTTTCTGTAGCTGGAGGATTCCGGGATTACCAAGTTCGTTCCGGACTGACTTTTCTACCAAAACTAAGCCATCATACCAGTGCCTTATCTGTTGTGGTAATCTTTTTTAAAGACTCTACTGAAATAGTGGCATGGTGAACACAGTGGGGCATGAATGGAGAAGTAACATGTTGCTGCTTGGAAATGACTGTTGGGTTGGCGTAGTGCTGCCATGGTGCTCGTGTGTGTGTCCGCGTGTGCGTGAGAGAGAGAGGGAGAGGGAGGGAGGGAGGGAGAGAGAGAGAGAGAGAGAGAGAGAGAGAGAGGCAGAGAAGATGAATGGATAAATATGACATGTTGGGAAGGCAGAGGCATGGATGCCTATGTCCACAGAAGCTAAAAGTGACCTTAGAGACTTTATGAAAAGAACACTTATTTATGAGAAATAATTGCATCTTGTTCAAAATAAGAGCCCGTGCATTGATGAGAGTTGTAAGTTTAAGGAAGTGGGGACTGATGTCCCAGGGCCTCTGTTATATGAGTGCTATGCTGTCTGCGGTGGTAGTGGAATAGTAAACATGTCACATACTCTGGATTGCTAAGCTTGAATGAAGTTTTACCCATTCTAAAATTAAAAAATTAGCTTTGACAGTGTAAACACAACCCTGATTAATTCATTTGCTGATTATTCTTCCCTGCTAGGACATCAAGTATATGGTCTTTAACTGGGACACGTAGCCTCTGTAAAGTGAGTTCAAGTTTCCTTTTAGGACTTAACATTATTTCTTGTATTTTTAAACCTTAAAGTCTTTAGTTAAGATCTTAACTTTTAAAACTATATATATATATATATATGGTATCTTCAACTAGAACTTAGTTTCTACAAACATCCATAGTTCCTTTTGCTTTGGAGGAGCTGGTGCTTTGTTTCATGGCTGTTCCCTTTGGAGATCCCCTTTGCACTACCTTAGATTGCTGTGCGTTCATGAAGCAGGATTTACTGAATGCCTGCCATACCTAGAACAGAAATCATTAAGCTCATCTGCTCTTACCCACCATGGTCTTATAACTGGAGTTGTGGTTTAGCCATAGTAGCTTTGGAACAAAATTGGTAAATCTCTCAAACCTCATTATTGGTACGAATCTTATTTCGATGTTGAATGTTTTGGGCAGATATTTGCTGGAATCCCTCAAAAGATTAAATGTCAACTCTGTAAAACACAGATGTAGTCGTCAGTCATATCATGTAGCTTATTTCCTGGGCTTGGTCAGGCCCATGGTGCTGTATTGATAGCACATCCGGCAGCTTATTTTTGAAAGAACTTTGGTCTTTTCAACTGTGTGTGTGTGTGTGTGTGTCCCCGTTTTCTAACCCATTTAATAATGTATTGTCTTCAAGGCAGCTTGTATTTCTGATGAAAATATTTTACCTCTTAGGGAGTTTTCTCAAAGCTGGTTTTTTTATTACTTGAGTTCGCTTTAGTTTTTTTTAGCTCCCAAATAGTCTAAGGTCTTTCACGTTTTAAAGTATGTTCACTTAAAAAAAATTATGAAGACATAACAGTGTTTTAATGATTATCTCAAGAACGGTTAAGTGACATTTACATCCACCGGGGCTAGAAAAATGACTGAAGTTTGAGAGCCCGTTGTATGTTTTTGGGAGTGCTAAGTGTTATCTACTGTGAGTTCTTACTCACCTGAGCACCTAGCATCATCCTAGAACTACAGTGAACTCTGGTTGTCTTAACGTGTTACATAAGCTGCCAGCAGTAATTCCTGAGTAAGATACCTAATGTTTTATTAGGTTCAACAAGTAAGCTATAGGTTCCTCCCACTTCAGAGCCTGATTGGAGGGTGTCAGAAAGCCTGCAAATAGTACATTTTTAGAAGCCTTTGCCCTTGTGTCTCTAATTAGTAAAAATTCAGCTAGTGAATTTTTCAATATAAGTAGGCCTGGACACCACTTGTGAGAGTCTGATTGGGTAGTTCTAATACTGTGATCAGAATATGTCTTTTGGAAAACCTCTCCAGGCTTAAGCATTTCTCAGGCACACTCTGATTAAGAAGTAACATCTTAGACTTTACCAAGTGATAATCTAGTCAGAGCTAAAATTACTAAAATATCTACTGTAATTTACCCATAAACTAGGATTTTTAAAGAATCATAAACTCGGCCTCTTGTTAGAGTAAAAAAGAAGCATTAAACTCAGAAAGGAAATCTGGGTGCTTTAATAATTTTTAAAGGATAATGTAAGTGTGACTAAGCAGTAATGACAGAATTATTTTATGCAGGAAATATCTTAATATTTTTGGATCATCTTTTACAAAGAATGCATCCTTTAAAAATGTCTGTGCATCATAACATAGTGAAGCTAATGCTACATGTTTCTAAATACAAGCTTGTAAGAATCTCGAGCCTTTTGGAGGATAAGGAAGGTGCTTTTCTTAAGTTTGATTTTTTGTTGGTTTCTTTCCTTTCAGAGCTCAGCCGTGCCTAAGACCTGGGTCTCCACAGATCACCTCTCCATTGTGTGGTATGTCGTGTGCCTTACTCTGCTGGCTTGTGGTGGTCCTCTTTTCTCAGCGGAGCATTGATTAGTTTGTTAACGTTCTTAGAGCTTTATTCATAGATTTGGGAGACAGGTTAATTTAGGGGCTTAGAACTCTAAACTTGGCTCTTGTCTCAGTGTGACCAGGGTTTCCTTGACAATTGAGGTCATCATCTCAGAACCAGTAGCATCAGTCTCAAATGAAACTAGCGTCAAATATCAAAATTTTAGTTTGTCCTATTTGGGCAGAATCAAAGGTACTTGTAGGACATCGGAGCTCTCGGCCAGTCACCAAACTCAGGGACTTGATGGATGAAGCATTGGTTATTCTAGAGTAGCACATAGAACACCAAGTTGGAATTAGATTTACCCTTCACATAATAAAGAAAGAGGTTAAATATAGATCAAGAAATACCTAGACCACGCATGTCAAACTCAAGGGCTAACACGGGCCAAATAAGGTGTAAGTGTATGTGGGCCGCAAAAAAACAAAAGCTTCAATTTTTATAGAAACGTAGGTTTATTTCGATAGAGACATACTGATTATAAAGGGCTGAAATAAATGAGTCATCATTAACATAAAATAATAGAAAATTTTAATGAAAATTAATATCTTTTCTTGAACATTAACTTACCAGACGCTGAATAACTGCACAAATTAATAAGCATAACACAAATAAACCTATTTTTCTTGTTATCCAAAAGCGAAATATTTCCTGTTGCGCACACCAAACAAGTCAGTACAAGACTATAGACGTGGCCATCAGCTGCTAGAATATTCGCTGTTAGTATTAGTGGAGAGAAATGGTGCGCCTGCATGTAAGGCGCGTAAGGGAAATGAATGCAACACAATCATAGTAATCAGTCATTAGCGGACGTTGTAGTTCGTTACTGGTAATTATGTATAACAGGATACTGTAAAAATCCTGTTAAAACGCTTCTCACATACCGTTACATTGGCTGGGCCGCAGAAATCTTCGTTGTGGGCCCCATGCTGAGTTTCACATGCTTGACCTAGTCCTAGACCCTAGGGTCTTATCTCTCTGTGTTTTGGCTTAAAGATCCCCTTTTTCACCTTCCTCCAGCTCTGTGGTCAGTGGCATCTGCAAGAACCAGCCAGTGCAGGCGTGTGAACATGGGTAGAGGACACCTATAGCTGTGCAGACAAGGAAACGTAGGGGAGATGGAGGGACCCAAACAGGTCTACTGTCAGACATCCAGGAAGATTTAATTTGCTTCATTTTTATTGTTTCAACTTTAAGATATGTAATTGGTAATAATGATTTCTTAAATAATTTTAGCATTTACAGCACTAAAGGAACCACATCTATTTGATTAAATAATGGAATTATGTGTGTTTGTATCAAAAGCATATTTTTAAAGTTTCCTTTGTAACACATCTTATTCTTCAGGTGTAAACAGTTGCAGTTGGCTACAACTCGAGCATTCTTTGATCTGATTGATGCTGACACTAAACAAGTATGTATTCTTAAACTAACAATGATTTCAGTAAAGTGAGAGCTTGGTTGCAGCAGTGGTGAAATTAATACATTTTATACTTTGATGCAACTAGAAGCCTACACCTTATGATGACTTATAATGACTTTCAAAATGGGAATACCTCTATTTTTATCTGATAATACTTTGACCACTAATAATAATTAATAGAATGCAATGGAGGAAAAAGAGGGTGGGAGAGGTAGAAGAGGGTGAGGGGGATAAATTGTGATGGAAGGAGACTTGACTTTAGGTGGTGAGCACACAATACTATATGCAGAAGATGTATTGTAGAATTGTACACTTGAAACATATGTCATCTTTAACCAATCCCCCCCCCAAGTAAATTCAATAAAAGTTTTTAAAGAATGCAATGAAAATGAAAAATGACAGATTCCTTAAATCTTCCCCCAGTTCTTCTCCTTTACTGTTTAAATTTTTATATATAGTCTTTTAGCTATAATTAAGGGAAATACTTATTACTAGCTATTTTGTCATTTTTAGTAATGTATTATAGATCTCATGATCTATCCTATTAGACATTTTTGTTTAACTTTTTTTGGAAAGCATCTTTACCTTTCTGATAGGATCCAAAGATCTACAGTTGAATAAATCAAATCTTGTGTTCCGTTAAATTCTAAGATGAGAAAACTCTAATACTAGTGCGTAATAAATTATAATTCTGTAAGGATAAGTATATTATAGACACATTTTAAGGACAAATGAGAAGTTTTTGATAACTAATAATGCTAAGAATCAAAATATTATGAAACAGTTCTGTTTCACAAACTCATTATATATAATGGACTGGACTACATGTTAGACACTAAAATGTTAGGATATGATTGCTAATCAGAAAGCATGTAATCTAGGAGAAAAAGCAGGGAAACTAGAACTCACGCCATAATCATCCCCAAACATGAGGTCCCCAGGAATCAGAATTAGTGCCATTTTTGATGGTCATCAGCATAAACATCAGAACTGAAAACGTGAGTGGATGGATCTTCTAGAGGGAGAATAAGGATGGGAGAGATGACTTAACTGAAATTTTGGTTGGAAGACCTGTGGCTTTCATTGATTGCAGTCAGATGTGGCTGCTTTAAAAAAACAAAACTAATTTTGTATCAGACTGAATTGATTGACGTATAGAGTTTGCATCAATGAAGTTAAATTCCACTTTGCTCCACGCTAGTCATACAATTCCGAGAGAATTATATTCTATTTTGTACATCCTATTTTAAGGAGGAACATTAACAAACTTGAGTTTATCCAGGGAAGGAAGGCAGGCAGAGTGGACAGGGATCTGAAGCAGTTCTGTGAAAGACACTTGATGTTTTTGAAGTTGTTTAATCTGTAGAAGAAATGTTTTATTTGGATGAGGGACATCACAGCCTTTAATTTTCTGAAGGACTGTCCCCCAACCTAATGTATCAGAGCACCAAGGAGTCAGATACTTGCTCTGAACAGGGCAGGACATGCTCCTGGTAAGAATTGTTGCAACTGGAATGTAATATTTGGAAAAGGACTGAGGTAGAAATGTTAAAGCAAACACCGGGTGCCTTCTTAGGGACTGAGCAGATGTAGTAGACCTGGGTCCTCGCCGTCATTTCTTCATCATCCGGTCACTGTGTGGTTGCTGAGAAAATCACTTCCCTGTCGGGCCTCAGGGCCCTAGCTGGAGAATTGAATAGCAGTGGATTCCAGAGGAATTTTATACCCCAATCCATTTTCTTCAGGGGAGGGGCCCATCTAAAGTTGCCGACATTTTATCGTGCTGGGATTTAAAACAACAGGAAAAATCCTATTGTCTGCTTGCATTTTCGTTTCATGAAACATAGGATGTTTTGACTTAGGGGGAGTCGGTAGAACAGAGTGGAAGGGATTCCCAAGGGAGAACAGTTGTATTTTCTGTAGTGACCACTTGATTTCTGTGTTGTGAGATGGCGCTGGTCTGCATTGGGAAGCTAGTGGGTTGGGTTCACTGGACTGGAGGACCCCTGGCGTTCCCTTCCGGTTCTGTACTTGTTAATGTGTTTTATCCTCGTCTGTTGTTGGAGAGCAGGATTGCATAATGGTTAGAAGCGTGGGCTCTGGGCCAGACGGCCTGGGCTGGGTTTGAGCACTGGTCCAAGCTCTCCTCGGGAGCGTGACCTTGCGCCGTTCCTTTATTTCCCTGTGCTTTCACTGCCTCACATTTAAAATACAGATAAGGTTATCGTCTCCTAGAGCGCTAACGTGTTAAGCACGTAGAACAGGAAGTAAGTGATTGTTGGCTCTTAGCATTGTTACTGTAAGCAAAGTGTTATTGAATTATTACCAGGATATGAAAGGGTACAGAATGCATCCATGTTCTCTCTAGATCACTCAAAACCCCAAGAAGAAATTGTCGGTTTTGAATCACCACTTTATAAGACACCCAGCAAAACACTTCGAGGAAAAACCAGCAATAATTTCCGACTTAACAGGTTAGTGGTTTTAATATTTTTAAATTTTAGGTAGAGCTTTAATTATGATTCTTAGGTAAATTTGTTATTAGCAGACAAAATCTTTGAAACTATGATACTTCAGGTACTGTAATCCTGTTATATTTTATTCATGTCTCTAAGATGGTTTCTTAAGAGGTTGTTGGTTAGGGAAGGGAAAAAGTAGAAAAGCAATTTATAAGATGTGGCTGGTAAAAAAAAAATAAAAAATGTTGTCCTGAAAAATAGCATAACAAGTAGAAAATGTTTAAAGATAAAGTTCAGTGTCTCTGGTCTCCTGACAATCCCATAAAATAAATGCTGTGCTTAGTTTCTCAGTATCAGTCATTCTTTGTCGACCTTCTTTTGGATTAACAGGCATATCTTTAGCTGGTAAATTTTGCTTTTATATGTACTACCTGTCATACCGTACTTAATTATTTGTCTTGTTTGGGAAATGAAATATTGACTTTCTTTGGTTGATACTTCCTTAGAGTTAAAGACACCAAGTCGATTTGAAGTGCTTTATTTGACATGAATGCTAGTTAGTAATGAGCACATAGGGACTATCTCACTAGATTTTCTGATTTAAAATAGCCAATCTTCAGGAAACCACTTTTTCAAAAACTGCTGATTGAGAAATATTTCACCAGTACTTAATAAAAAGAAATTATTTAATATAAAAAACAAGCTAAACAAATGAATCTCCTTTCCCTTAGTGACGCCGCTGTGGGTTCCAGTAAAAGTGTCAAAGTGGACCTACGTGGCTTACAATGTAAGTATACCGCCAGGGGTTTTTCCTTTACTTAAAATAAGTTTAGTAGTTACCTTTAGCTGCTAACGTCTCTTTAGAAAAGATAACCACGTATCATTTTGCCACCGTAAAACAGTTTAAGTAATAATTTTTAATTAATAAGTATCTAATTGGTGTGCAGTTTTTCAGTTTTATAACTGTCACATTTTTAAATTATTTTTATTTTCAATTTGTTTAAATCAGGATACAAACAAGGTCCACATATGGTAATACTTATTGATATATCTCTTATTCTTTTAATCTCTCATACTTACTTCACCACCTTTTCTTCCTCTTGCAATTTATTTGTTGAAAAAAGCAAGTCCTTTGTCCTAGTTTGATGCAGTTTCACAGTCTTGGTCTTCTGATCGCCTTGCTGTAGTGTCATTCAGCATGTTCCTTTGCCTTCTCTTTTCCTGGGACTTAGTAGTTGGGTCTAGATGCTCGATCGGACTCAAGTGTTTGTTTTGTGAGACTGTCTGACTTTTTTTATATATTAGCAGCTACTAGTATTGAGGAATAATGCCTACTCTCAGTTCATGTAGAGCAGGGGTGGGCAAACTTTTTGACTCGAGGGCCACAATGGGTTCTTAAACTGGACCGGAGGGCCAGAACAGAAGCATGGATGGAGTGTTTGTGTGAACTAATATAAATTCAAAGTAAACATCATTACATAAAAGGGTACGGTCTTTTTTTTTTTTAGTTTTATTCATTTCAAATGGGCCGGATCTGGCCCGCGGGCCATAGTTTGCCCACGGCTGATGTAGAGGGATGCAAAAATGATGATACTCCAATTTGATTATTTCTTCTTCATTTATTAATTGGAATACTATATAGAAAAACTCATCTAGTACATTTATCAAAAACGGAACACGTCGTAAAGGAAAAAATGTCAATCACGTAGACCTTTGGATCTTATATTTACTCGTTTTCAGAATAGTGAGCTGGTTCACAGACAGTGACTGAAAGAGGTTTTGGGGTTTTTTCCTCCCCTAATATTGTTACAAACTCATGTATTTAAGCATAAACTAAAATATTAAAATTGTTCTATCTTTGACCAGTGCAGCCATTTCAAGTTCGGTTCTAGAATCTTTCCATATAGCTGCTCTTTATTTGCCGTTGGTAGTTTTCTCATAATCTATCTGGTATGAGAAGACATTGCAGCTCGTTTTGTATATCCCCTGCCCCAGACCTTGAATCAGCTTTTTTCACGAAGGAAGTCTCCCAATATTTGGGAAATGGCACCTAAAATTCGTAATTAGGGCAGTAGCAATAACTTATGGCTAGTGGGTTAGCATTTCTAGGCTTTTCAGTGGACAGAGCTAAGAAAGGTATTTCAGCTTCATCATAAGGCCAAAAACCGAACCAAAACAGAACACATGCATTCATACTGATGCTTTTAAGACCGATTTCAGGACTACAGGGTTTATACCTGATCTCTCTATCTTACAGCTGTCTCTTCTTCCCACTCCTAGAGTATTGGTCTTCAACACTACCAGGAATAATTGAATAATTACTGATCACCTTTAGCTGGAGTTTTGAATGATGAAATTATCCATTTTTATGATTGTTTTATTGTGTTTTTCCTTTTTTTTTTTTTCAGGAATCTGATAAAATATATTTTACATTTCCTCTTGCAAATCATAGGAAAATCTACACTCATGCCTATTGTCAGAGCACCATGCTGGTAAGATGATTGGTACATTCTGTGTAAATTTAAAAGGCTAACTGCTCATTTTTCAAATTCACCAAATATCTAGTAGCTCTCTACCTTAGCTATGCACTATCACTAAATCTAATTCGTTGAAAAATATTTGGGGAAGAGTTTTTTTTTATTGAAAAGTATTCATCCAAGCGTTTCTGTAGCTGATAATATACCAGGGTCTGATGTGTCACTGAGTTGGTAGATGCTGCACTTTGATACAGAATAAAGCCTTTAGAAAGGGTGGTTTTACTCTTTAAGCTGATCTGTTTGAATCAGAATCTGAAGTCCATACATTGCATTTGATTCATGGATTTTAAGTCTCTTTTGTAACAGCCCCCTTTTCTTTCCGTTTATTTATTCAAGAAAGGCTGCGGGCTCTATAAATTCCCTGCATTGTGGGTTTAGCCGATTGTGTGTTCTTGTGGTACCTTTTACCATGTATTCCCACCCCTCCTGTTTTCTGTAAACTGGTAGTTAGATCTAGAACAGTGGTTCTCAACTTGTGGGTCCCGACCCCTTTGGCGGTGGAACGACCCTTTCACAGGGGTCGCCTAAGACCATCCTGCATATCAGATATTTACATGACGGTTCATCACAGTAGCAACATTACAGTTATGAAGTAGTAACGAAAATAATTTTATGGTTGGGTCACAACATGAGGAACTGTATTTAAAGGGCCAGAAGGTTGACAACCACTGATCTAGAATCTTGATTAGACTCTGATTAATTGTGTATGGTAAGAATGTTTTACAAGAACTGGGAGGCATATCCTAGCTGGTTGGGGACTTAGGTGGTATCATTATGATCCGTCCACCGTGAAGTTCCCAATCAATCTTTCACCTAATGATTTTAGCAGCCACTGAGGGCTGCGGACAGATTTTTTTAAAAGAACTATACATTTTATGATCTAGTGGCATTTTCTTTTCTTTCTACTTCCTGGAGTTAGTCAGCAATTCCTGAGTGACTTTTTCTAAGATGATTTATGCAGTTTTTGTAATTAGTTAGGGATGTTTACCAGATGACCTGAAATTGTTCTCTGGACACTTTCTAGGCTGTATAAAAATGGTGTTTTAGGGTGGGCTTGAATAATATTTATTCAGTTCATTGATGAAGGAGTCAGAATTCCCTGTACATGGAATGAGGTGAGTGGTGTGGGCTACTGGCAGTCTTCAGAATGAGGGCTGTCTTTGAGCACACGCTCCCTTATTAGCTGCAAAAACCCAGGATGAAAGTGGGCTGGCTATTGAGAGGCTTCTAGATGTTCTTTGTCCAGGCTGTGCAGGTCTGTTCTGTTGCCTTGCTTTAAAAGGGCACATTAGCCCTGACCGGTTTGGCTCAGTGGATAGAGCGTCGGCCTGCGGACTGAAAGGTCCCAGGTTCGATTCCGGTCAAGGGCATGTACCTTGGTTGCGGGCACATCCCCAGTAGGAGGTGTACAGGAGGCAGCTGGTCAATGTTTCTCTCTCACCAATGTTTCTAACTCTCTATCCCTCTCCCTTCCTCTCTGTAAAAAACAAAAAATCAATAAAATATATTTTAAAAAAATAAAAGGGCACATTAGGGTTCTGAGAAGTGTAGGCAGCTGATATTGAAGTCACACTGGCATTTTGCCAGGAGTGGAGAGCAGAAAAATACCATATTGCTTTTTGTTTGTTTCCTTTCGGCTTTCTTTTCTGTATTCTTGGAAAAATATCTTAAAATTTTATTTAAGTTTCATGAGAGCAAAGACCATGTCTGCATGATTCATCCTTTTCCTCAAGGGCACAATTCCTTGGCCCTAGAATGGACTTTATAAATTATAAATATTAGTTTAATGAAAGGATTGATTTTTTTTATTGTCCTATGTGTATACTAAGGAAGAATTTATGTTGCCGTCTGAGCAGTGTTTCTCATTACCTTATGCCCTGGTAGGATTTCAGTAGTTGGATCATTTCAGTAGTCTTGAAGCATTGTTCTTACTACTTCCTTAAAAGTTAGAGTGATCTTAGGTCAGAATTCTCTTAAATGACTGAAACTAAATCCATAATATAGTTAAAAAAATCACCATCATCGCTGCCGTATTTCCGTGCTGCACTGACAAAGTAGCAACTAGCCTCAGTCTTGGATTGTGTTTCAATCCAAACACATACTCAGCTGCGTAGAAGTTATCTGTTTGGTAGTCAAATAAGAACTCAAATGATAAACTAAAGGCTATACTTCAATTGTTATTTTTTAATTACTTGGCTCTTTTTTGGATTTTTTAAATTTATTTTTGTATAAAAGTCCACGTCTACTTGTTCATTTTTCTGTTTTTGTTAAAATGTAGGAAACTTACTATGTAACTACATAATTAAACTATGAACATTGCTGAACTCAAGGTATTGGTTCACACATTAGAAACGCTTGCCCAGTCCCGTGCGACTCAGTTGATTGAGCATCATCCCATGCACCCAAAGGTCGCTGGTTCAATTCCCAGTCAGGGCACATGTCTGGGTTTGGGCTCGATCTCCAGTAGGAGGCATGCAGGAGGCAGCTAACCCGTGCCTCTCATATCTGTTTCTCTCCCTTTCCCTTCCTCTCTCTCTAAAATAAATAAAAACATTTTTTTAAAAAAAATTAGAAATGCTTAGGTAATGTGCTGTGGAGAGGTGCCCATTGGGTTCCTCTGTCTCACATTGCTACTCTAGGTTACTTGCTTCCCTATCTTGTTGACCGTAGACTTCTTTGCCTACCTTTGACCTATTTGACTTTTAGGCCATCTCGGATACATTCCTAAATAATAAGTTGCTATTTTAGATTTTTATTGTGCCTACTGGCCCTGTCAGGCAACAGTAAAACATCAAAGATGTCTATTTTGCATAATTATTTTCCATATCACTTAGTGTGCTTTGCTTGTGTCATTAATCAACAGGATACAAATAGTTGGATTTTTGGCTGCATAAACAGTACTTCTATGTGGTAAGTTTCTTGAATCTATGGCCTTTCATTGTTCATTTTCCTCCACGTAAACACACTCACAAATTATACTTTCAGAATAACTTTGTACGTTTTTAAGCTCATTTTGGTGCTATACTAAATTAAAGTATAGGTTTTAAAGTGAAAAAGGAAATTAGCATAGCAGTAAGTTTTGTAAACATTGAAATAGCTGCTGGAAAGACAGTTTTTTGGTTCCAAAAGAACTATGTAGGTAGAATATCTTGGGTGAGAACATGTTAGACTTCATGTCATTAGAACTCTCTCTGGCAGCTCTGTGGGTGATTTCTTTTTCCTCTGACGCTTATTTATAATACTTTAATATGTGTGTCCTTTAATTATATTTGCCTATTTATTTCATAGCCAGCAAGGGGTTGACTTATCATGGAAAGCTGAACTGTTGCCAACAATTAAGGTAAGTTGTGGCTTTAGAATTTCAATATTTAGGTGAAAAAAATACTTGAGCCTATAGGCATTTTAGAATATGATATGTTATTAATTCATCTAGGTAGTTCATAAACTTAAGATTTGTTCATCTGCATTTTAGAAATATTTTCCCTAGAAATGGAGAAATTTAATGGAGAAGAATGTATTTTTTTAGTTCTCAGAGGTAAAAACGATTAAGTTAATAATGCTCTAAATAAAATGAAATGTATGTGTTATTGCATCATACCAAGAGCTAAGTAAAGTTTTAAAATTCAATTTGAAGGTATGTTCAAGGCCCTTTCATTTATATTATATTAGAGGCCCGATGCACGAAATTCGTGCGGGGGGGAGAGGGGCCCCTCAGCCTGGCCTGCACCCTCTCGCAATCCGGGACCCCTAGCTCCTAACCGCCCGCCTGCTTGCTCCTTACTGCTTGGCTCGCTGCTCCTTAGCGCTGCTGCAGAGGTGGGAGAGGCTCCCACCACCGCTGCTGCACTCACCAGCTGTGAGCCCAGCTTCTGGCTGAGCAGCACTCCCATGCACTGACCACCAGGGGGCAGTTCCTGCGTTGACCGTCTGCCCCCTGGTGGTCAGTGCACATCATAGTGACCGGTCGTTCTGCCATAACAGTAGCTGGGCTTCTATACTCTATATATAGATAAGATAGATGTCTGTTGCAGAAACATTGCTGTACATTGAGGAGAGGCCCAGGAGTTTGTTTAACGTGCTGTCCCAAGGGAATCTGACTGGCTTCTTAGACGGCCACTCACCGACAGACAGCTCTCCAGCCTCAGAACCTCTCGGGGCTGGCCCACAGAGCTGCCCTGGAGTGCCGTGGAGAAAGTTATCTGCAGAAATGTCTCCGTGCATGCAAATTGTAGCAGCCTGTCACTCCCCCACCCCTGCACGTACTTCCAGGGGAAAGCGTGGCTTTCAGAGCTATTTAGTGACTTGGCTTTTCAAAAAATAGACGCGTCTCTTATCTATTTATTCCTCAAAATGTGGCTATGGGATCTGGTCTTAATTTTGAGAAGAGATGTTTATTGGGTGAGGTACATTATTAGTCTTGCTTTGCTGTGTCTTCATGTCATGTTACTGAATAATCGGGGGATGATGTTCATGTATATCATTAGCCAGCATCCCTTTACTACTTGGGCTTGATCAGAATCATTTGAGATTAGGTTCCAACTCTTCCATCATATTTAGCATCCATTCATTCATCTACTGTTGAGCCTCTGTCATGTGCTACCAAAATAAATGTGGAGATAATGCTGTAACATTGTTTGAGATAAATAGACAAATTATAAAAGGAAAGAACAAATCTGGAAATAATTATGTAAAATATTTCAATTTAGTGTTAAATATCATTTGTTTTACATGAAGGGACAGATACAATTCAAGAGATGCAGGACTATTTTGGTAGTCCATATTCACATAATTATTAGGAGTTTGACTTTTAGCAAGGATTATTGACCTGAAAATATAAACATGCTACCTTATGAAGTATTGCATTTAAGTTTGCAATCTGTTTTTTTTATAACGTATTAAATAAGAAATAGTGTGTGTGTAATTTATTTTTCTTTTAAAGTGCTTTATGGTCTGTATAAATCAGCTTTTTACTTTCACCTTTTTTTTAGTCTCTGACGTTAAGACTTCAAGACTATCCATCTTTGTCACATCTTGTTGTTTATGTACCATCTATTCATGGAAGTAAGGTAACAAATGGATTAAAGTCATTATCAGAATATTTTGGGGCTACTCATGCTAAATATTTGTTCTTCATGAATTCTTCAGCATAGGGCTTGTCTAAAACAATGCCAGTTTAGCGATCCACCTAAGACTGGTAGGACCAGTCTAACTTGAACTAAGCAGAATAAACCCAAGTCTCTTTATTCCAAGTGGAACATCAGACTTTCAAAATCTATTAATTATTGAGATCGTTTTATATGCAAGAGTCTATGCCAGGAATTATATAGGAAGCACACAAATGAGGAAGAAACTAACCCCGTTCTTAAAAATACACTGGGGTTGGGGCAGAGAAATATATTTGGAAACGGGGAAGAGAGAGAATAAAAGAGCTACTCAGACATACACAACACACTAATAATTTTTATTAAATTAAGCTTGCTCATCAAATTTTCTTAGTTTGGCATCTCTCCTTAAGGAATGCTTGCCATTTTGGTGTAGCCAGAGTTAGGGTGTGGCACAGCCTTCCCCAAAGCTGACGACTTTTGTTTTCCACTCAAACATCAAGATCTTTTACTAAAATTTGTTGAGTTTTTTTTCCCCCTAATAAGTCAATGTTTCTATTTCAGTTTGTTGTAGATTGTGAATTCTTTAAAAGAGAGACAAGATCCATACAGCTTCCTGTAACTCATCTTTTTTCCTTTGGTAAGTATTTTGATTTTGGAAATCCTAAGACTTGCTTTTCTTCTTAACAGTGCTGATTTCTTTCGCAATAAAGCACAACCGTGTAAAAGAGTATTGTGTATTTCAAGTGTAGTCCTAGAGTTAGCATGTGATGTGTTCATTCGTTTGACTCTTATTTAATACTGGGCCAGCTGTCATCTTCTGAGAAGGGAACTTTAAATTAAATGTATCCATGATCACATACGTTTGTATGTGTGTGTGTGTGTGTGTGTGTGTGTGTGTGGGTGTGTTCTCTTGTGAATTTATACTCAATATTGGCCCTTTTAATAAAAGGCTTATTATAAGATATAAATTTCTACCTGCCCTGTGACAGTTTCAAGATTTCTCTAAGTACATACAACTACATATTCTCTTACATTTTATTATGAAATAATTTTAGACTTACAGAAAGAGTACAGAGCTCCTGTGTACCCGTCACTCATCTCTCTATCATGTTGGCCTCTTAAACAATGCAGTTGTCAAAACTAAACAGTTAGCATTAGCATCATACTGTTAACTCAGCCTCAGGCTTCATTCATTTGGTTTTTGTTGGCTTTTCTGCTTTGTTCTTCTCCAGGTGCCCACATTGCTTTGAGTTTTTATGGCTCTTTCGTCTCCTCTAATCTTTTTAGTGTTCCTCAGTCTTTCCTTGTCTTTCATAATTTTGATACCTTTGAAGAGCACTGGTCAGTTATTTTGTAGAATATTCCTTGATTTGGATTTGTCTAAAGCTTCCCTATTAGTTGGTGTGATGTATTTTTTGGCAAGAATATCACAGAAGTGATAAGTACTTCTCCATGTGTCCTATCAGAGGACACGTTTTATCACTCACTGTGTCTGATCACCAGTGATGTTAACCTTGCCCACTCGGTTAAGGTGGTGTCTGCCAGGTTTTTCTACTGTGAAGTTACTGGAATTAATAAATGTTTTTGGGGAGATACTTTGTGAGTAATCTATTTTTTTTTTCAAAATAACCCACTAATCTTAGCATCCATGGGTTCATCTAGTCTGAAGCAGTTATCACTGATACTCTATATTTTCTAGAATTCTTCCCAAAGGAAAGTTGTCCCTTCTTCCTGATTTATTTATTTATTCGGTTTTTATGTATGTCAGTAGTGGACCCATACATATTTACTTATTCATTGGGTTATAATCCAATACTGTTGTTACTTTCTTGTTTGTTTAAGTTTTTCTGGCTTTGGATAGTGGAATCTGTATTTTGGTTGTCTCTTATGCCATTCATGAAAGGAATCTATTCTACTTGATAGAGGAAACTTCCTGTAAGATTTTTATCACTCCTCTACCCTTTTCTGGTAGAAAAATACTGAAAACAGTACAGAAATGGCAACTCTATCACTTAGCTCCTTAAAGATAGCAGGCTTATGAAATGAGATCTACCAAGAAAGCATACCACATCGACGCTAGAGATATGTATTGGTTTTTTAAAGCACATGCATGTGATTGAAAGGCATCGTAAATGTTTGTTTTTTTTATCCCGAGTTTTTTGAAGGAGGATTGTGTTTTCAGGAGTTTTTGCCTTCGTGTCAGAAGTCAGAACCTACCAGCTCTTTTTTAATATTAAAAATCTGTTGGCATAATTTTAATGTTGTTTAAGCAATTTGTACTTTCGTTATTCTTTGGTGTTCTAAGCAATACGGTACTTTTAATTTAACAGGATTATCTTCAAGGAAAGTGAAATTAGACACAAGCGGCCTGTTCTATAATATAGAGCTTCTGAACTTCGGACAGGTAATAGTCCCGCGTATAAGAAGGATTTGATTTCACTTTACTGTTTAGTTAAACAGACACGTAAACTTCTGTTTTTGTTTTTGTGGTCAAACTATTAGATATACCAAGCTTTTCAAGTCAACGTAGACAGCAAGTGCTCAGGAGTCAAAGGTAAGTGTATTTTACAATAAAATATAAAGGTGTTGTCATTTGAAGAATCAGTAGGTTTTCACTTGAATTTCCTATATTTATGTGAAGTAAAATGTAATATAATAGAAAAGCTGTTTATATTTCCAACAAATTTAACATAGACCCTTTCTTTACACATTGCGGACCAATAGTTTTATTGCTAGCTTTACCTAGTGGTCAGATAAGTTTCTATTGAATGAGTGCAAAAAACATTTTACATAAATGTTAAAGGCACACTTTAAAATTAAGTACCCATTGCATTTTGAAGTTATTTATTGCATGTTCTTACAAGCTAACATCTTTTTAAAGTATGATACTTTGTAAAACACTGTAATGTGAAGCGAGAATTCTCGTGATCCGTCCACAATGTGTTAATAGTAAGCATCTTTTTTTAAAAATATATTTTATTGATTTTTTACAGAGAGGAAGAGAGAGGGATAGAGAGTTAGAAACATCGATGAAAGAGAAGCATTGATCAGCTGCCTCCTGCACACTCCCTACTGGGGATGTGCCTGCAACCAAGGTACATGCCCTTGACCGGAATCGAACCTGGGACCCTTGAGTCCGCAAGCCGACACTCTATCCACTGAGCCAAACCGGTTAGGGCAATCTTTTTTTTTTTTTTTTTTAATGTATTTTATTGATTTTTTACAGAGAGGAAGGGATAGGGATAGAGAGTTAGAAACATCGATGAGAGAGAAACATCGATCTGCACACCCCGTACTGGGGATGTGCCCGCAACAAGGTACATGCCCTTGACCAGAATCGAACCCGGGACCCTTGAGTCCACAGGCCGATGCTCTATCCACTGAGCCAAACCAGTTAGGGCAGTAAGCATCTTCTGTTTTAGTTTTAACACCCACTTTTTAAAAAATATGTTTTTATTGATTTCAGAGAGAGGGAAAAGAAGAGGGAGAGAGAGAGAGAAACATTGATCAACTGCCTCCCGCACACACACCACAACTGGGGGTTGGGGATCAAGCCCGAAACCTGGGCATTGCCTGACCGGGAATCAGACTGGTGACCTTTTGGTACACAGGACGATGCTCAACCAACTGAGCCACACCAGCCCAGGCTTAAATATCCACGTTTTAAAAATACATAGCTTGCTGTTTTGTTATAATAGTAATTCAGATTTAGCTGCTTAGTGTTTTCCCAGTTTCTCAGTCCTCCTCAAATGCTCTAATATCTTTTATGAGTCTAATATTATAAAACACTAGTGCCCCGGTGCACGGATTCATGCACATTGAAAGGAAATGAATTAGAAGGTGGCCGGCCGGTGGGGTGCAACTGGGCGAGACAGGCTGAACATGCCCTGGAGCCGACCTCCCACGGTCCCTCCCTGGCCGGCCGCACCTGGGGTGGCACTGTGACTTGAAGGGCGTGTACAGAGTGAGCCAGGTCCCTCCAACAGGTGGGGTCCCTCTGCCTGGCCTGCAGGGATCAGGCCAAAACCAGCTCTCCGACATCTCTCAAGGGGGTCCCAGATTGTGAGAGGGCAGTTCTCAGGTGATGCACCCCAGAATTAGGCTCCTTCCTCTCTGGTTCTAGGGTGTGTCACCCAAGAACCACCACTGCCAAGTCACCGCAGCTCAGCATCTCCTGTGTTGAGCATCTGCCCCCTGGTGGTCATTGTGCGTCATAGCTACCAGTCAGACAGTCGCTTAGCCTTTTATATATATAGACTAGAGGTCTGGTGCACAAAAATTTGTGCACGGGGGCGGGGGGGGTGTCCCTCAGCCCAGCCTGTGCCCTCTCGCAATCTGGGACCCCTTGGGGAATGACCACCTGTTGGTTTAGGCCCACTCCCCGGGGGATTGGGCCTAAGCTGGCAATCAGACATCCCTCTGGAAGCCCAGGAGCCCTCGGGGGATGTCCACTTGCCAGCGGGAGCAGGCCTAAGCTGCAGTCGGACATCCTTAGCGCTGCTGAGGAGGCAGGAGAGGCTCCCACCACCACCGCTGTGCTGGCAGCCAGCAGCCTCGCTTCTGGCTGAGTAGAGTTCCCCCTGTGGGAGCACACTGACCACCAGGGGGCAGGTCCTGCATTGAGCATCTGCCCCCTGGTGGTCAGTGTGTGTAATAGTGACCAGTCATTCTCAGTCTTTCTGCTGTTAGGGTCAGTTTGCATATTACACTTTTATTATATAGGATTATTATTTAACCATTCTTCATAATTTTCTATTATGTGATGTAACTCTTACTGATTTCTTATGAACTATAATTATAATTGCTATAGTTAGTTAGATATTATAGTAGTTTATATAACATTTGGTGTGACATAAGGGTAGTAATACATGTTTTCGTTTTGTTTTCACAGAAGAAATAACTAGTATCTATAAACTTCACATTCCCTGGTCTTATGAAGATTCGCTAACCATTGCACAGTAAGTATATGAAAGGATTTACCTTAAACTTTTGTTTTTGGAATAATACACATTCTACTAAGTTTATTTACATCAGAGTGGAATCATTAAAGTGCCTCTTAGTAAAATGTAGGTATTCCTAATGTAGCATTGTGCCCGTAGGTAATATAATATATGGTATTCTTATTTAACTGGTACAGAATGTAAACCTTCATTGCTTGAAACATGAACCCTTTCCCACCTCTCCCCGACTCCTATGTCCCTGAGGGAGCATTCAGACACTGCGACATGCCGGGAACGTCCCTCCGTAACCATGCGTCTCACACCCAGCCTCTTCTCCATTACCACGCTGTGTTGGGCCGAGGACTGGCTTAGCTGTGTTATTTAATAGCATTCTGTATTTGAGAATTGATAATTAAGTTACTTTTCAGGGTCCCATCTTCAACAGAAATTTCTCTGAAACTCCATGTTGCCCAGCCAGACAATGACAGCCACGTCGCGTTATTAAAAATGTACACGTCTTCCGACTGTCAGTATGAGGTAAGCTGTATGTTGGCTTCACTTTTAAGATTTAGTTATAGAATAAATGGCAGATGTATTTTTTTAAATATATTTTATTGATTTTTCACAGAGAGGAAGGGAGAGGGATAGAGAGTTAGAAACATCGATGAAAGAGAAACATCGATCAGCTGCCTCCTGCACACCTCCTACTGGGGAAGTGCCCGCAACCAAGGTATATGCCCTTGACTGGAATCGAACCTGGGACCCTTGAGTCCGCAGGCTGATGCTCTATCCACTGAGCCAAACCGGTTAGGGTACGGCAGATGTATTATATGTTAGCTTCAGATACATGGTGATGCAGAAGGCAATAAATACTAGAAGTAGACATTCACAAAAAAGAAATAGACATGTATATTACTTTAAATATCCTCCGTTTTACCTCTTAGCACCACCTTCATATTTTCTTAGCTGGACCACTGAACGTATGCATCTTAGTAAGAGAAAATAAAATTAAAATTGCGACTGAAGTCTAACCTTTTCAATTTGGGAGCAAAGGTCCTTTGTAAATTGAAGAACATAATGAAATCAGCTGTGGGTTTCATTCACTAATCATCGTGATGCTCATTTGTTCCTAGCTCTTAGATAAACTTAAGGGCCTTCTTTGCTTTTCATTAGTTTCTGTTAGTCATTAATCCGTGCAGTTCCGTGTCTACTGAGTTTGTGTTACAATCACCTAGATTTCCTTGTGCTGAGAGAAGGGAAATAGAGCTCCAGGGTAACATGTTATTAACTTATGGGTTCATGAACCAAAAGAGTCCCTCCCTGTATTAGAACAGGCCAGGTTCTAAGGACTCCAGATGGACATGGCTGAAGTAGACATTTGTGGTGACATCACAGGTTCCTAGCTGATGTGAAATATCTTGATTCCACTTAACTGCACTCAGTCACTTAATAAAATCCTTTAGCTTGCATGATCTAGTAATTTGATATTCTCGTTGGTTAAGTATTTTAGTTAGTAAAGGGTTACTATGTATACCATCGCATTCATTCAGTTGTCAAAGAATTCGAATATGGGAACATATTTTACTGAACAGTAAAATTACCCTGGATGCACGTTAAGCGTTGGTGGTTCAGAGGATTCTTTTGAGATCTTGAGTGCCTTTAGGTTTATTACCGTAAAAAAGTTAATTTCTATTTAATAAAATGCTTAATTTAATAAAATGTGGCCTGGGGCAGCTTTAGGGAAAATAACATTTTTCTTAATGATTATTTTAAACCAGGTGACGATTAAGACTTCCTTTCCGCAAATACTTGGGCAGGTAAGAGAGACCCCTGTTTGGTTATTGTCTTGTGAATGGCTACTGTAAGGCAGGGGTGGCAGACTTCTGTAAAGGGCCAGAGAGTAAATACCAGCAGACCACCTCTGGCCTCTGGCCGCGGCCAGCACCCCTGCAGCTGCTGCTGCCTCCTCCCTTCCTCTTCTTCCTTCCATGTTCATGAAACCTAAACTCCGTCTCGGCACACGGGCCACACTGGCCGCCCTGGCTTTAAGGGGTGCTCTCATGTGTGAGGCTTCCTAGGGCTGATTCCTGATTCTCAAACAAGTTCATGTCCTTGGCTAAATGGATGTCATATTAAGATTTCATGTTGCTCGTACGTTATAATTCATAGCCTAATAAAATCTGTAGACTCCGTCATATAAGTGAACATTTTCAGAGAACTTCTAATTTTGTGCATGCTCAGTGTATAAAAGGTGGGAAGTAAATTATATTCAATAGACATGTTGAAAAATAGTTTAAATTTATTTGGAGAGTGTCTTTCTATAATTCATAGGTAAATAGGGTTACAAAAATAATTTATCAAGTAGCAGAACTGCTATATTATGATTCAGCATCATTATAATTTACAGAATTGTACAATAGATAATACTGATTTGTCAGAGACGTTATGTAACTTTAAAATTCATTAACATTTTTATTGTGCCTTTTATTACTTTCACTTTATTTATTTTTCATGTTTTGCAATCCTGGCATAGCAGAATATTTTTAATTTAAATCATTTAATCCGGTAATGATAATAAAACTTACAAGTCAAAATTAAATTAGAAACTTTTTTACTAATATATGCAATATCTCACTTGATCCTCACAACAACCTGATGAGAACTAGATTGTAAGTATTGTTACATTTGTGAACATTAGAAAATTATAAGTGTAAAAATTTTGTGCTACATTAGCAAGAGAAGGTTAAATGTTAGTATAAGAACATAGCCTCCTGGAGAGTTGTAATAAGTAAAATGTTAAGGGATTGATTATTATGAAGATTTATGTCTTGGAATCCATGCTGTCGTACTTTTAGTATGTTCAAAAGGCATGTTACTTTGCATGGAGGTGTGGGCCGAGGACATGTCATACTGTATTCTCATGTCATTCTGGTGCCTCATAATTTAGGTTAGTGACAAAGAAGAGTCTAGTCAGTTCAGTACTCTACAGTCGAGCATAATCACATGTGCATCAGAGAAGGACAGACTAGCCCTGGCCAGTGTGGCGCAGTTGGCTGGGTGTTGTCTGTATACTGAAAGGTGGTCGGTTCAGTTCTTGGCCAGGGCACCTGCAACAAGTCAGTCACTTGCGTGTGTGTGATGTTTTTAATTGTGCAAGTTACTCGCGAACCCTGTGCCTCCGTTTCACCTGAACGTTGGGATAAGCGCAACCTCAGAGGGCTCGCGGGAGGAGAGCATGAAATAATGCAGACAAGATGCCGAATGCCACGCCTGAAATACAGTAAATGCTCAGTGAACATGCCTTATAAAAAAGTGGGCAGTGCTTATGGCTCAGTTGTATATTTTCCTTATCATGCCTTTGATGAGAAATTCAGATGCCATGTTTCTAGCGTACTCTATATTGTTAACGTTTATTTTACTTAAGAGTCTGATACCCATTACTGGGAACACCTTTGTGGCCATGTCATGAGAGAAAGTGAAGAACAACAGTTTTATTTCATGTGAAAGGGCACCTGTGTTAGCCTGACGGTTTAGAAGTTGTCCTTGATTTGCCTGTTTTCTAGGTCGTTAGGTTTCACGGTGGAGCTCTTCCTGCTTACGTTGTCTCCAGCATCCTTCTTGCTTATGGGGGACAGTTATACTCTCTCTTCTCAGCAGGTGAGAATCTTATCTTCCTTTCCCCCTCCCTTCTCCCTCCCTCCTCCTTCCCCCTCCCCCCGCCTTCCCCCTCTTTCCTCCGTCACCCTCCCCCCTCCCTCCTTCTGTGCTTCATTACTACTTTTTTTTATCTTTTGTGTGGCTAAGGAAGACAGATCAACTTCTTGATAATTTATAACTCACCTCTCCCGCGTTTACAGGGATTTGAGATCCTCTAAGTTTTAAAAGATACCCAAGACACGTCTTACCTGTTTTCTCCATTTGACACCCTTGTGCCTGAAATGTCTTCCCTCTGTTCTGAGGACCTCTCAGTTGGTAGAGGCTTATTGGCAGGTACCCAACATAGTGTCAGGCACATAGTAGGCACTCAGTGTAACGTTTGAGCTGTATCAACTGTATTAATTAGGTCCTGGCACAGTGAATGGAATAATTGAGAGTGTAATGTTTCAAAGGTACCATATGTGCAGGGTAACAGAAGATGATAGAGTGCCAGATTAGCAACAGAGCCACCTGATACTGCGGGTGCCGGGGCCAGGGCGAGAGCAGACGAGCGAGCTTAGAAAGGACAGCATTACGGCGGCGGCAGCGCAGCCACAGGCTGCGGACAGGAGCGCTGGGTCTCAGCAGGGGACAGGCGGGGAAGCTAACGCACTAGCCTTGCTTCCACCCCTTCTCCTATCTGCCAGTGCCTCTCATTCACTGAACCTACATGGAAGCCAGTCCATGCAAGTCAGCTTCCCAAAATTCAGAGCAAAGTAGAGTGGAGGCTGGATCTGGAGAGGCACGTATAGAACACACAGCACATTGGACAGGCCTCCCCAGAGAATAGCCACTAGAATAATTCCCAGGAGACTCACCTTTGTAAGGTCCTTACAAAACTTGTTGTGTTTGGACAGTCATCAAGGGAGGCAAGAGAGAGGAAAAGAGGATAGGGCCAAAATACATAAAAGCGGTCAAAAATCTCCATTATTTCCATTTCGCCAAGCCCTTCCACAGCCACTCTTTCCCTTTCAGTAGCTTGTTACACTTTCCAGTCTGCCTCTAAGTGTTTGTTTTAACCTGGCGTAGTTACATTCCAGGAAGAGAGCAGCAACATTCGCTGCAGCACCACCCAGGTCCAGTCTTTTAATTAAGAGGTTATTTTGGGAATATGACATCACCATACTTGAATGTAAATATTTTTAGAAAGTTTGAAAGAGATGTCTCATCCTTCTGAGTTTTAAGTGACTTGGTAGTTGATTCTCAAACATACAGAATTTATACCTAGAGAGTTCATAGAGACCTCAGAGATACGTATTGGTTAATCTAGAGCAGTGGTTCTCAACCTTGGCTGCACATTAGAATCACCTGGGAATCTTTTTAAAATCCTGATGTCTGGGCCTCATCCTCCGGAAATTCTGTTTCTATGTGATGGGGTGGGGCCACAACATTAGTAACAAAGAAACAGAATTTCCGGAGGATGAGGCCCAGACATCAGGATTTTAAAAAGATTCCCAGGTGATTCTAATGTGCAGCCAAGGTTGAGAACCACTGACCTAGAGGATTTACATACGGGATTATGTCTCAAGCCAGTTACAGAAGTAATTCTGAACCAAGGATGTTTATCAAAAATGACCATGGGCCGTGCTCACTAGAATGACTATCCATAGAGAAGGGAGATGATTGCAGTGGATAAAAAGGGTGTGGAGAAGCTGGGCGTTCCTGCACTGCGGGTGGGAACATGGAAGGGTGTGTGCAGACCTGGCTTCTCCACCACAGGGCGTGTGCTCTCACCGACAGTGCGGGAGGTAGCGTGTCCCCCCTGTAACTGCTGTGAATTCTTCACCACCTGTAATGTCTTCCAATCCTCAGGTCATTGCCTGGAGTATGCTACGATGTTGGATAAAGAAGCCAAACCGTACAAAGTGGATCCTTTTGTAATTATGATTAAGTTTCTGTTGGGGTAAGTCTTGTTACCTGTGGTAATGATTTTAATTTCGTATTGTATATAAAGCATTATGTTTGTCTCCATTGATGGAATATACCTTTTCATACAAATATGGCAATTGACTTGTTCAGGAAATCGGGATTTTTCTCTTAGACAAAGGCCTGGTAAGTATATCAACATTTACTTTAATAGTATAATCATTTCAAAAGTTATCATTGAACTAAGTTTATATATATAAACTGAGACTGTAAATACACCAGGCCTTTAACAGTTGTGGAGGGATGAATATGATCTTTGAATAGCCCAGATCATGAGTAAATCATTGTAGGTTACGGATGAGATGGTGCCAGATTGCTTTTTCTTACTTCCCATACAAAGTATATTGTAGATCTCTCTACCCTACCTAACATTCTGCTCTTAATTTATACAAATTTGGTTTTTGCTTAAGAACCATTGCTTAGATCTTTTTTCTTCTGTCATTCAAACTAGCTATTGGCTTTCTAACATTTAAAAAAAAACACACACACACCACTTATGGTTTCACTAGAGGCCTGGTGCACAAATTCATGCACAGGTGGGGCCCGGCCTACCCACCCTGATCAGGGCAGTCGGGCCGGGCCGGCTGCGAGGCGGGGATGCGGTAGGTTGGCCAGCTGGCCCCACCCCCTGGCCAAACTCCCGGTCCAGCTCCTGGTCCGGAGGACAATTTGCATATTAGCCTTTTATTATACAGGATTACAAGGAACAGTAGAGAGCAGTAACGCTGCACTGAGAATCATGGCTCAGATCCTCGAAGATCAGGAGACTCACTGGGAAGATAAATGACTTCACGTGTGTTTTTTAGTATAATTACAAATTCAGTATCATGGCAATGTGGGGACTCTAGTGAATGGTCACACACCTCCCATATTGGATCCTTGAATGTCAGGTGATGGTTTTCATTTTTTTGCTTTTACTTGTCTGTCCTCTTTTATCCACAGGTATAAGTGGTTTAAGGAAATATGGGATGTCTTACTCTTACCAGAGTTAGACGTCATCGTCTTGACCAGTCAGAGCATGTGTTTCCCCCTGGTCTCCTTGATTCTCTTTCTGTTTGGAACGTGCACTGCCTACTGGGGTGGCCTGCTGTCGTCCACAGCCGTGAGGCTCCTGTCCTCACTGTGGCTCGCACTGAAGAGGTAAAGAATGAATGAGTGAACGCTTCCTCATTGCTCCTGATTAAGAAGAAAGCTGTATTCTGATGAGGAGCCTTAAGATGAACCTGCTTTCATTAGACTGTACCTTCTCAGGAAGATGTTATAACTAGCAAAGTGCGGATTCGTGTGGAAAGTGGTGTCCTTGTCAAAGATGATTGTATTTTTGCAACTTATTTGATGTTTACCTTATTGCTTGAGTTAATAAAAAACGTTAGGCAGATTGCACAAGTATTTTTAAATTTCACGGTTATAACTTGCTCTGAGGAGGAAGTGTTTCTGGCAATGCATTTGCTATGCTCACTTCCGGCCAGACCTGAGGGCAGGAGACTCCATCACTAGACTTGGGCTCAGGCGAGATGCAGTGTGTACGAGCTCCAATAGCATTGCCTGTGGCTTTATTCCAGGCCCACAGACATCATTTGAAGTTACAGGTAGGCTTTCCTAATAAACCACTGACCTGGTGTCCTCCACCACTCCTCTCACCACACATGTCACGTGACTCCCTGCCGCTGAGAGCAGTGTGGGGTGATGCTGCTTCCTCCCCCATCATGTGTGTGAGTGCCCTTGAGACTTTAAGAAATAGAAAGCTGTTTCTCCACCTCTCCGGATCCGACACGTCTGGCACAGGGCCTGTAATTATTGATTACCTTCAGCAACATTTTCCTCTTCCTTAGTGCAAATGTCGGCCATGCTGAATCTAAATGGAAGAAGAGCTGTCACGGTATATTACAAAATTTACGATCAAATATGTGTCACCCCTTGCCTGTATTAAGAAATAGCTTACACTGTGAACCTTATGGCACTTGCATGTTAAGCAGGAAAGCCTGGCGGAGTACGGTCCTGGCTCCTTCTTGTGTGTGATTGTGTAAATACCTGAGTTTTTTCTTGTTTTCCCAGGCCCTCTGAGCTTCCTAAAGACATCAAGGTGCTCTCACCAGACTTGCCCCTGTTGACGGTTGTTTTGATCATAATTAGTTGGGCGACTTGTGGAGCATTTGCCATACTTCTTACTTATCTTTACTATGTGTTTAAGGTATGTCAGATCCTTCACGTCCAGGTGGCTGGGCTTGGTCTCAGGCAGGCGTAGACTTTCCTGTATGTGTTGTTAGCAAAAACTTTAATTGCCACTGCAGTAATTTTATGTTGTACAACAGGTTTAAGTGTAAAGGTTTTTAACATCTTCGTTACTTAAAATATATAGTTAACTATAAAACTGAAATCATTCATCTGAGTTGAGTTAGTTTAAAAAATGGGGGGGGTGAGAGGGGAAAAGATATGATCTGTTTCAAATTGCTTCCTGCTCTTGCAAGTAACGTTAACTTCTACAAAACATTTCACTAGAGCAATTTTTATTCACACCTCCCTCTGAACAGGGGTTATACACAAAACAAAACGTTATGTCAGTAGGAGCGAGCTTTCAGTCATGCTGAAATCATGCATCATGTTACATATGTTGCTGAAGAATCAGAGGACAATGATAAAAATAATTTGCTGATAATTCTACCGGGGAAGTAAAAGACACTTTCAGGAAAGCTGATAGCTTTGCAGGAAATTATACACTGCATACTCTCCACATTAGTCTTATGTAGAGATGGTTGACACCAGAATAGATAAATTTTTTTTTCTTTTTGTAAACAAAGGTTCATTTGCATGTGCTTTTAACACTAATACATGCAAATACATGCACATTATAGATTATTTTCATCAGAAAAAAACTAGAACTACTCTGATTTATAAATACAATATTTTGAGTTTTTAATTGAATATTTTAAACAACTAACCCAGTAAGCAAAACTTTCTCAAATACTTAAGCATGGGAGAGGACAATGAGGGGAAAAGGGGACATATGTAATACTTTCAACAATAAAGAATTTTAAAAAATACTTAAGCAGATCTAGTAAATTAAACTTCCAGACATTATTGGATTCTTATAAACATTTCACCACCAAATATAATTGAGTTCAGATTTTCAAAGATTTGGAATATATAAAACATGTTACACTTTATACTATACTGAATATAATCAGATGTTTTATTCACAAGACACTTTAAGTTGCTTCAGTAAGGCATTTAAACAGAGGCCCCTGAATTTAAGAGGTGTAACAATATATCCTGGCCCCGGCATACTCTGGAAGTTTGTATTATTTTGTTTGTTTTTTAATCCATGGTAGCAAGCAAGTGTAGTTATTATGTATCTTTTCTAAAAGAATACTTTTAAATGAATTTTTAATCTTTCAGATTTTTTAAAATTTTAGATTACAGTGCTTTTCAGTTTTGATATAAACAAAAAGTAAAATTAAATGATCATTTCTTTTTCCTAGATTGTTCATCTACAAGCCAGTGTAACAAATTTTAAAAATAGCCAAACTGTGGTAAGTTTTATTTTCAAAACTCTACATCACTTTAATATGAAAGAACATGGGAAATTTTTAAAGTTTAGGTTGTTTTGTTAATATTGGGATTTCACACTGTTTAAATGGTTTTATAAATTTAAGTAATTTTATAAAAAGTGAACCTAATGGCCCAACTGGCATGGCTCAGTGGTTGAGCATTGACCTATGAATCAGGATGTCATGGTTCGATTCCCGGTCAGGGCACATGCCCAGGTTGCGGGCTCAGTCCCCACTGGGGGACATGCAGAAGGCAGCCAATCAATGATTCTCTCGTATCTTTGATGTTTCTCTCTCTCTCTCCCTCTCCCTTCCTCTCAGAATCAATAAAAATATTTTTTTTAAAAAAGTGAACCTAGTGAATATTAAAATAGACTTGGATTGTCTAAGTTTAATGTATCAGTATTTATCATTTTTGTTATTACAAACTATATTTTAAATTTTATTTGAAGTAATGACTTAGAAAATATATTCTCAACAGTGGAAATGGCATAGCAAAGGAATAAAAGTTTCATAACTGATGACCTCTTTACAACGAGGTGATTTCAGTATTTGATATCCATTGGGTGACAGACAGATGCATCTATTTATTTAGCTGTGAAGGAGTTGAGTAGGATTCTACATAAAGTAAGCTTACATTGTACCGAACATCTTGATGGTTTTCCCTGATTGCTTTCCAGAATCCGAAACACTCGCGGAGGAGTGACAAGAGGTGCAGTCAGCACAAGGACGCGGCGGCTCACCCGCCCCGCCTGTCGGCCAGCGAGGCCGAGGACAGCCTGCGCATGCACAGCACCGTGGCCACCCTGCTGGCCTGGGTGGTGCTGCTCTGCGCGCCCTCGCTCATCTACTGGTTCAAGAACCTGCGGTATGTGCTACTTACGAGCCACACGGATGGGCTCAGGCATACATGACCCTCAGGAGTGGAGGCTGTCGGGCCCCTGGAACTCAGGTTCAGCACAGTCACATGTCCTCCTTTCCGTGAGGACAGAAACTTTGGGGACATAAACCTCCCCAAAGCCTGTCCCCAAAAGAGGACATGGTCACCTTTCACCTTCTCTGATCTAGGCATGTGAAAATACGCTTTACTTTGTTGCTTTAAGGTATTCGTCATGCTAGTACTCTCTGTATTTTTCAATTCATGGTCAGTTTTATGTTTTCTTAAATTTGGGGGGAAGAAAAATCCTTCCATTTAAAAACATTTAGAAATAATGAAAGAAGTGTGTATTTTTCTAACATGGCCCAAACATTGAACTGAATTAATGATCAGCTGTCTTACTAATGAAAACCATCATTTGCTTTGCTACCTTGATAAGTGTCCTAGGTCAGTAAGAATCTGAAATGTCCTCTAAGATATTTCTAAAATATTTAGTTGTTGATAAATTGCTTCAAAAAAATAGGCTACCGATCTAAGTAATAATTGAACCTCTATTCAATATAGTTTTCAGAAATTATATAAAACTTTTAGATTTATCTAAATACTGGAAATACTGTTTTTTAATTGATAGAACCAAAATAAGTGTGATAAATTAAATTACAGGTTACCAGATGTTAACCTCCTTCCTTTGTCCATCCTTTTAGTCAAAGATCAGATTTTCGTTCACATGTTTGGGGAGAGTTACTGAAGGAGCACAAATTTGTGATTCGGGAAGGCTACAGATATTTCACTGTGAATAAATGCAAGAGATGAGAATTTGAATTTTAAAAAGATAAGGAACAATTACTTTATGTAAACCTTTATTTCATCTTTTTAATAGAGCAGCCTTAATAAGTTTTCAGTAATTTGTTTTATAAAATTTTTATTTATTTTTTTCTTTGAATTTTTTTAATTTCTATTTTTTTAATTTTTTTAAATTAAATCTTTATTGTTCAGATTATTACAGTTGTTCCTCTCTTTTTCCCCCCAGGTAGGGGAAGTTTTCTGTCATTATTTCTTCAAAGGTTTTCAATATCTTGCTCTCTCTCTTCTTCTGGCACCCCCATAATTCGGATGTTGGTACGTTTGAAGTTGTCCCAAAGGCTCCTTACACTATCTTCATATTTTTGGATTCTTTTTTCTTTTTGTTTTTCCGGTTGGGTGTTTCTTGCTTCTTTGTATTTCAAACCTTTGACTTGATTCTTGCGATCCTCTAGTCTGCTGTTGGAATTCTGTATAATATTCTTTATTTCAGTCGGTGTGTGCTTAATTTCTAGTTGGTCCTTTTTCATAACCTCAAGGGTCTCACTAGATTTCTTGAGGGTCTCACTAAATTTATCTGCAGTTTCTAGAAAATTCTTGAAAAACCTTATAAGTGTGATTTTTGAACTCTATCCAGTAGTTTGCGTTCTTCCATTTCTGTCATTTGTGACCTGTTTGTTTGTCTCGGCATTTTTTATGCTTCCCTGTGTTGATAAAGTGGCTTTCTGTGCTAGGTGTCCTCTAGGGCCCAGTGGTTCAGCCTCCCCAGTTACTTGAGGTGGACACTCTTGGTGCACCCCTTTGTGGGCTTTGTGCACTGTCTTGTTGTAGTTAAGCCTTGATTGTTGTAGGTATCACTGGGAGGAATTGACCTCCAGGCCAATTGGCTGTGAGAATCAGCTGTGTCTGCAGTGGGAGAACTTCTGTGCTGGAGACACCCTTCTGGGGCAAGACTTGCTTCAGTGGGGCTTTGGTGCTCACTGAGTCTGACCCCTGAGTGTGTCCCTTATGGATCTGAGGAGTTGTAATCTGGATGGTCCCACTCTGACCACTGGGTATACTGGCTCTTGGATCTCTAAGGAGGTGCTAATTTAGCCTCTGCCTGAGGCTGCCCAGCAGGAGCCCAGCTGTGAAGCAATGCAAGCTGCTGTGGGGCCTTGGGCCTTCTTTTGGAAGTTCTGGGTCTCTCTGACCCAGCTGCAGTTTGTTAGGTAATTTTAGGTTACAAAGGGCCAGGCCATTCATATGCAAAAGCCTCTGAGCACAGCTTGGGTGGGGCAGGGTCTCAGGGGATCAACAAGGCGGAGCAAGCAGCTATGGCTGATCCTCAGCCCTGCCCTAAGGGGCCCCGTGTCTCAGTGTCCCGAGGTAATTGCTGCAAGTACCTCTGAGAGAAAGCCGCCCTTGAGTTCCAACCGATGCCAGACAGTCCAGTTTCTCCCCATATGAGTCTGGGTCCCCAGAGACTCGCCCAGAACTGGAGTTCAGAGCAGTCGGGAGCTTGTGTCTCCCTCCCGATTAAAAAAGACAGCCGAGTCCTCAGCTGCCAGCCCTTTCCACGTGTGCCTCCGTACCTCTGCACTTTACTTCCGCACCTCCTCTGAGTCTCAGTGTGCTTTTCTCTTTCCTTCTAGTTGTAGAATTTCCACTCAGCCAGCCTTCCTGTGGTTCTGGATGATGTCCATTTTGTCTTTTAGTTGTATTTTTGAAGTGGTTGTGTGAGGCAGCAATTTCCGGTGTTTACCTATGCCGCCATCTTTGTTTTTCCTCCTATAAAACTTTTATATGAACTTTTAGGCATATACTTATAAAAAGGAAGTGCATTCATAGTGAATATTTTTTTCCCTGTAGTAGTTTCTGAACATAATTCTCCATATAAAACTTGGGTATAAAGATGATCTAGAGCAAAAATAATTTATCAAAGATTTCATGAGCTGCTTAGAGCACTCTTGTGCCTCTATTGTTACTGGAATGTTTTGAAATTTTGAAGTTGATTGATTCTGATCATGTGAGATGATAAGGTGTGCCTTGTTGATTTATGTTTTATTTTTTTTCTCTTTGATATAGGTATTACTTTAAACTTAATCCTGATCCATGTAAACCTTTGGCATTTATCCTTATTCCAACTATGGCCATTCTTGGAAATACATACAATGTTTCAATAAAATCAAGGTATGGTTGTTTAATCTTTCTTTTTCTCATATCTATTCCTGGCTTCATCACCCTTTCTTTTATAAAGTCTGAAGCATGCTCTTCCTAATACTTTGACTATTTCTACAGGGAAAACTATAATAGTAATTATGGTATAAATATAAATATAGTTTATATGAAAGTATATTATATTTGTTTTCTTAATTATAGATTTTACTTATTAGGATATAATAATGTTTTTTCTTTAAAAAGTTAACCCTTAAAAGATATGATGTCTAAGATTTATTTCCAAAAAATATAGAAATGGAAGTAGATAGTAATGTAGGTACAGTAA
Organism: Myotis daubentonii; assembly: GCF_963259705.1. NCBI lineage: Eukaryota > Metazoa > Chordata > Mammalia > Chiroptera > Vespertilionidae > Myotis > Myotis daubentonii. The sequence continues at coordinate 6,623,638 of NC_081846.1, read as the reverse complement.
CTTTGGCCATGATTTGATAATTGTTGAAACTGGATACATGAGGTTCATTGTACCATCAGTCTACTTGTGTATGTTTAAAACTCTCTGTAGTAAAAGTTGACTTTTCATTGGCTGGTTGTTTGCTCTCAGAGCCTTTTCTGTTGATTCTGGCAGATATTCTAGAATCAGGCGGGCCTGGGGTTTAGTCTTGGCTCTGCTATCAAATAGCTCCGTATCCTTAGGCAAGTTTCTTAACCCCTCTTATCCTCAGTTTCTCTATTTTCAAAGTTAAAGGTCTTTCCTGAGAGAACAGACACTACTTGTACAGATGCTTCCCTGACTCATGATGGGGTTACGGCGTGATAAGCCAGCTTAGCACAAATTGAAAAAAATCATAAGCGGAAAATGCACTTAATACGACACCAGAAAATATTGGTGGTAGACTGGGAACTTTGCCTCCCTGCTGCTGCCCAGCATCACAAGAGGGTTTTTTACCACCTACTGCTAGTCAGAAAGAGATCAAAATTCGAATTATAATTTCTGTTGAATGCATATTGCTTTCGCACCATTGACAAATCACAAATGTGTAACCCTAACCGTCATAAATCAGGGACTATCAGTATTTTTCTTTTAAAAATATTTAGTGTCTTGTCTTATATGCGCCTCTTAAGAATTGAGGATGGTTCCTTTTTTATTTGATGGTTTTTTTTTTCTATTTTAAGTAGGGTTAAATATTTCACTAGCTGAGTCTTAGTAAATATTATTGATTATTGTTGTTAGGATAGATTTCTAGAGGTAGAATCGCTGAATAGAAGTTCAGCTAGTATTTTTCTATTGTTAAAACTTAAAAGATGAAGCAAAACTAGTTACTTACTTTATGGAAATATTTCTTTTTCTAACCAGAATATGGCTTGGATTGATCATGTTTTAAATTATGGACAGTTGAATTGACTATATGAAAAACTGCTTCATCTCAAGTCACTGAGAACACTTTCTCTAAACTGCATCGATGGTCAGCATACTTTGTGTTTGCTCAGAGTGTACGTTATGTGATGTGTGTTTCTCTCTCTCCACAGTAAATTGTTGAAGACTACTTCCCAGTTCCCACTTCCTCTGGCGATCGGTGTGATTGCTTTCGGGTCCACACACTTGTACAGGGTCCCCTGCTTTGTCTTCATCCCTCTCGCCCTCCACGCCTTGTGCAACTTTATGTGAGGCAGGACTTGGGGAGCGCTAAGTATGACCTTTGCCTTTGGGCTCGGTGGCCAGAGGGACCGCACAGATCCGTCAGCGTGGACAAGACCCTTTGGAGAAGACGCATCTATTTTTACAACGTTGAAAATAGGAAATTAGTTTTGTAATGCTTGCAGGGCGTCGTGGAAGCATGGTTTGTTTTGTGGTGTGGCGTCTGTGTCCTAGTCGTTGGTTTTTAATTAGTAAAAGGACAAGGTGGACACGGTCTGTGGGGCCTGTCTGCCCATCAGCTAGTCCGACTGGCCACACAGGTAGGGATCGTCTCCTAAACACTCGGTAAAGGTGGTGCACTCGGCTCATTTCATCAAACTTTCTTCTGAGAAGTGGGATACTTCGTATTTGCTACAGTACTCTATTGTGAAATAAGTCTTTAAAAGTGGATGAAATTCACAGCTGTGTGGTTCCTCAAAAATGAAGTGGCCACGAAGAGTCTTTGGTCAGCTTTCAGCAGCCACGGCGAGCAACACAGATCTTTCCTTTTTTTCTTACATCAGTGAAAATATACTTCTTTATTCTAAGGAGGCATGTTTTCTTAGAAACCAATGCAACGCTGATGGATGGACACACAATTCAAACGCAAAACGTAATGAGATTATCTTGTGACTTTTCAAAATGCAGATCTTAGTTTTATCCTTAGTGAACATGAGGACAGGATAGCAGGTCCGTTGTTCAATTTATACCATTTTATGTACCAGTTTAACCATTGACCATGGTTGCCCAAAGTGCCTCAGGTCAAGAAGGAGTGTTCAAATAACTAATTTTCAGTGGTCAGAAAAAAACTCTAGGCTTGCACAGTTTCTGACTACTGCTGGCGGGGGTGGGGGGTGGGGGGAGGTTCGCATGATCAAGTGCAGTACCACATTTGATGCATAAAATTATAATAATGGAGTAACAGACACACTGTTAACCCCATTAACAGCATATCTATAAATAAGTTGGAGGCTTTAGCCACTAGATCTCACAGGTGGAATGTTAATTTGCCAAGGTGATTACTATTTGACAGATGAGAGAATAATATTTCTACTTCAGATTTCAGCTCACTTTTAGCCAGAAGAGTAGGAAGGAGGATATGGAGCTGGGTGTCTTTGCCTTAAGAAAGCATAAACTCAGGCGGAGGTATGCCCGGCCAATAGAGTCCTTCCTTTAGACGTATCTGCTGTAAGTACCTACAACCTCTCAAGTCCTTACGTCTCAGTGATTCCACTGCTGCACCCGTAAGCTGGCGTCCTCCTCAGAGCCCAGGAATGCCCTGGAGTCCAGCTTACCTGCCATTGCACCTGGATCCCTTACACCTCTCAGCTGCTACTGCCTGTGGAGGGCTATCCCCATGTTCCTGCCTATACAGGGTCCCCCACTTCTCTTCTCGGTGGTTCCTCAGGTCCTTGCTCTTTTGGCATCAGTTAGCGAGGGTCTTGCTGTCTTTTCTGAGACTTATAAGTTTGGTCGATTCCATTGTTGTCTTTCTCAACTTCATGCCTAGTGTTCCACAGTCGTATTTGCACTTACGAATTCCATGAAAGGGAAGTGTTAGCCTCAGAGTCGACATGGCGGACGTGCCCGGCTCTTATCTGAGAGAAGTAGCCAAAGGGATAGATACAGAGTGCATGTGTGTTCAGCACCAGGAAGGAAAGAGTTTCGTAGATTGTACACCTGTCCCAGGGCCTGCCATGTGTATATATTTAAATAAGGACACATCTGCCTATGTTTAGCTATACATGTTCTCATAAACAACTTTTATACCCGTGGTATCTTACTTTTTCACGGATGTAATTGTACTTCAGGTTACAGACTAGCTGTGCTATTTAACTCTTTCTGGACTTGAAGTTGGGCTTATATATACAGAAAGAACTTTAGAGAATTCATGAATGTGAATCCTCCGTTGACAGCCATAGCCACTGGGTCTTTGTGATCTGGAGTCTCCTTGTTTAATCAGTACTGCTCATGAATATAATGTAGCAAGCTTATATTTCTTGTTTGTGAATAGTACATTAGCTTTTTAAAAAAAATTATTTTTATTGATTTCAGAGAGGAAGGGAGAGAGAGATGGAAACATCAATATTGAGAGAGAATCATTGATTGGCTGCCTCCTACACACTCTCTACTGGGGATTGAGCCCGCCACCCAGGCAAGTGCCCTGACCAGGAATCAAACCCAGAACCTCACGGTCCATGGGACAATGGATGCTCAATCCACTGAGCACCACAGCCGGGCTACCTTAGCTTTTGAAAGAGGCAGCGTAGGTACAACTGATGCTCAGTAAAGCATTTTCATGTGAGTGCAGTTATCAAGTCCTAAAGTCTTATTTATTCCAACAAGATATTTCATTTTAGAACAACAAAAAAGGATTCTAATTAAACATTTTAGAAACAGCAGTTGGTCTTTAGCCATGATATGCATCAATATATGCACTTTTTTATTTTGTTTTTAACATTTTGACAGGGTCTTCACCAAGTCTTAATGCACTTTAAACCCCGATGCCCACCAGGGGCGAGAAGGCAGCTCTGAGCTGCACAGCGCTGACGGTCTGTCACTGAGTGAAGGAAAGGGCTCCTGTGTTGGTTGCACATCGTTTCTGTCAGGCTTGCAGCCCATGCTCTTAGCTGGCCCAGCAGCACAGCTTCATCAGTGATGCTGCTAAAGATGAGATTGTCTGTTGGTAGTCAGGGACCATCTACTGCATCAGACTTCTGGGTTCTGGTGTTACAGCCTTTTTATTGGGAGCTTGCTGAGTGTTGAGGAAGGTTTTGCTTATAAAAATCACCACTGGACCTGTTGTTGGTCACGGGGGCAGGAAAACCACTCCGCACTCTGTATCTCTAAGCCTCCTCAGACGTGACTGCTCTTACGGTCTAGAGCTGATAACACCAGAGAGATCATGAAAGCTCTTTTTCTCTGGGTCTTGTTCATGCCAGAAATTAAACAAGTTCTGCTAACTCTTTTTCATCAGAATAGAAAATATTTAAAATAGTGGTCCTAGAAAAAAATCATTTGTGCCGAGTTAACATCATTTTTTTTTTTTTGTCTCTTCAGTATTCATCAATCATGTATCAACCCATCTGTTCCTATTTTGGTGAGATAAACTTAGATATGTAATGGAAACCTTTTCTTGATTGGACTACACCATGATGTCTACATGACTCTACAGTGAGGGAAAAGCAAGGACGATCGTAGGCCCAGAAAGTGTTGTTGGTTATCATATCCCTCACACAGACAGTGCTCAGAAGAGGCATATTATCTGGTTTGTTCATTATCTAGTTCTGTACTTAACTCTTCAGAGTTTCCACTGATAGGGTAGTTTATTTCTCCTCATTGCTCATTAGCACTTCTTACAGAAGATGGTCAAGAGACATAAAAGGAGATAAAACTCAACTTGCAGTTTAGTTCCCGAACGCTCTGGGGAAAATGGGGGGAACACAAAAATTATGAAACAAACTAAGGCTATTGATTCTTGAATCCCCGATAATATACTTGGCCTGTATTTTCACCTTAGGCATTATTACATCTAAATTCGTGTAATGTCTTGCTTTATTGTGAGGTTGAGCGCAGAAACTTCATATCAGTGCATTTGCAATTTTGGTAAATTAAAATCAGTTGGGAACGTTTTTTAGCTGCGTCGGGACCTCCTGTGACTGGGCATTGGTTGGCCACTCTTCCTTATCCGTGCTGTAGATTTGTGACCTTGTGTATCGTAGGAAACAAGGTGCCTTGTGAAGCTTTGGCCGGGGGTCGGGGGGTCAGTTTGGAGAGCATGGCACTCACTCCCCAGGGTACAGGAAGCTACAAAAAGCCTCTTCGAATTATGAAAATAGACCCTGACCCCAAACTTTGGTGAATAAATGTAGAAGATGATTTTACAGAATATTAAGATGATTCGAGCTAAATGTTATCCCAGTCTCTCTTTTTTTCAATTAAAATCTTTATTGTTCAGATTATTACATTAGTTACTCTTTTTTCCCCACCATAACTCCCCTCCACCCAGTTCCCACCCCACCCTCCGCCCTCACTCCCCATCCACTGTCCTCATCCATAGGTGCACGATTATTGTCCAATCTCTTCCCTCACCCCCACACCCCTTTCCTCCCCCCCAAAATAATCAGTCCATTCCCTTTCTATGTCCCTGATTCTATTACAATCACCAGTTCATACTGTTCATCAGATTATTTATTCACTTAATTCTTAGATTCACTTGTTGATAGATGCGTATTTGTTGTTCATAATTTGTATCTTTACCTTTTTCTTCTTCCTCCTCTTCTTAAAGGATACCTTTCAGCATTTCATATAATACTGGTTTGGTGGTGATGAACTCCTTTAGCTTTTTCTTATCTGTGAAGCTCTTTATCTGGCCAGTCTCTTTAAATAAAGGACTCTCTGATTCTTTAATGAGCTCTTAATTATACATATCGCTCATCATTCTCCAGCAACCCGAGGCAATAGAAAGTCAATGAGCTGCTCACGTTCCTCCTTGTTAATAAGGAAAGGACGGTAGGAGAGAGAAGCCAGGCCAGCACTCCGAGTAAGTTACTACAAATGCCCCGAATTCACTTACTGAGAGTAGATTATGAATACAGAAGACTGAATGTCGTATATTAGTAACTTAGTTCTAAGAACGGAATAAAATTTGGACATAGAATAGACTGCTATTTCATAGTATAAATACAGGCAAGGGCAAAAGTAGGCTTACAGTTGTTCGTATGGAGAACAATAATAAATAATACTGTAAGAGTAAACTGTGCTTCACATACTTACAACTGTAAAAACCCACTCTTGCCTACCCCTGTATAATACTACACCTGAATTGGTAACGTGTTTCCAATGTTAGGTGATAGTCTAAGCTACATCTTGACTACATTGCCAATGGCTGAAAATTTTTAAATCAAGTACAGTACTGACTAAAAGCATTTGGTGTGCTATGCTTCCAGAAAACGACTATTTTGAAATACCAGGTAAGCAGTTAATTTCTGATGACTTTGTATAGAAGTTGATATATATGAGTCAGAATTTTCCTGCACTGATTCTGTACATTGTAACTTTGAACACTTACAGAAAAACTGTTGTTGTATTTTGATTAGTTGAGTGTAAATTTGTTTGCATATTTGAATCCTAATCTTAGTTTAGGAAGTCTAAAAGTAGCCTTTTTTGCAAAGTTCGTATGCTGTTTGTTTTTTTAAATGTTATCTTGGTTTTTAGTATTTGTATAGTAAATGTTACTAGTAAAAGATTTATAGACAGAGAATTTAACTATTAACTGTTCAGAAGCCTAAATGACAGGCATATTTTATATTTCATGTTTCACTGGTTTTGTTTCATATTGGGCTTTTTACATCCCTTTTTTAAGAAAAAGACACATTTGAATTTTTTTTTAGCATCAACCTCTTCATTGGAAAATATAACTGTATTCATATGGCTAGCAAAACACACTTTGCCACCAAAGCTAAAGGAAAATGTAAGATACCTCCAGATATTTGTGCCAATGAACTACCTTAGCATATTGGGATTAAAGCAAAAGTGATCTTTTCTGTATTTTTCATTTAGGACTTATGTTAAATATGCAAATCCTCAAAACTTATATTCCATGTGCGAATTTGTTTTTGAAAATACCTAAAGCATATAGCATAGTTGTGTTCTGTTTCATATAATTTCTGGAATACTGCTCTCTGATATTGGGGGCGACAATTAGTTTACCCAGGAATGATTTTTCAGTAATGAGTTGACGTACTCGCTGGAAGTAGTCTTACTTTAGACTCATTCTGTGATGCAGAACTTCACATTCTGTTGCCGATCATTTTTAGTACAGGTGCCTCTCACTTATGTAATGAAAGTTTGTAGAATTTGTTTTCTTTGTATTTCCATTCAGTCCCTTTGTTACAGTCACGTATTTCACAGGAGAAAATTACCCACTTGACTCCAACATAGTGCAACGAAATGCATATTTCAAAATGCATATCTTAAAGGAAAATATTATTAAAAACCAAGCCGTTAATGTTGACGTGTTAACATTGAGCCAGTGTTGTACTCTTGCGAGAAAAGTAGAACTATGACAGACTCAAAAGCTGTTATGTTTACCTGGTTAAGATTCTTTAACTTCTCCCCTATATGAATTCTCCAAGGGAATTTTAGCCCCTCATAGGGCAGTGTTTTCTGTAGTTTAATGTCACTGATAATGTTGATGCCGTTCACGCAAGAAACCTCGGCAGTGAAGAGGCAGCGAGAATTAATCTAGTAACCTAGTGAGGACTTAGACCTCGTGTGGATATTAGTAAAGAGAGGACGTACAGGCCCTAAACATCAAGTGAGCATTGTTTTCTGGAATGAGTTTGTCCCTTGTGTTGAATAATCCTAATCTGAGTAGAGATGCCTGTATTTAACATAACCATGCTTTCCACATACTCAGAGGTATTTGTTGGGATATTGGTAGAAATAACCCTCTCTTCCTCCACGGTGGAGGGGAAACTCCACTTTCTACTGTATGTACATTAGGAAATTGTACTGTGTACTTACATTTTTTTAAAAATATAAAAATGACTTAACTGTATTATTTTAAAGTGATTGTATGATGGTTTCTTAAACTTAGGAATAACTAAATGTAGCAACGTACCCATGAGAAACCAAACCAAAATGGAATGCATATTATCACTGTGACCTTGAACTTATAGACGTTGGGGATAAAACAGACTGTGCCTTAAAACGATGAAGGGATGCCCTGCAGTTTTGTAACTGTGTTTTTATTATCGGTGGTCTCCTCAGATGGGCCCAGCTCCTCTCCTTTGAGGTTGGTGAAGTAAAAGTTTAAAAAGTAAAAGCTGCCCTTTGTATTTCAGAATATTTCCCTCTGTATTTCAGAACTATTGCCCTAGAGGCCGCTCTTAATTTCTAGAGTTCTCATTTCAGGTTAAAATTAGCTTACACTTTAGAGACATAGAAATCAATGTTTGGTGAAAGTTTATGAAAATAATTTCTTAGGAGAAGGTGGTGGTACTTATGAACTTACTACATGTGGAAAGCTTAAACTTAAATGTAGTTTTTTTGTCTTTTTAAATAAATACTCTATCAAGGACAGATTCTTCCCTAAGACCTGTATGTATTTTTCCTCAGATTACTGAGGTTTGTATTTATGTGTAAAATAAAATAATTTTACCCAATAATGCTATTTCAGTAATTAAAATAATCTCAGATTCATGTAGTGTATTTTTAAATGTTATTTTACCCTTTTCTGTTTTTTTTCCTTCCTGATTATTCTAGAGAACTGGTTCCAGTTTTGTTTTGGTTTTTTTTAATGTAAAAACTGGCATTTCTACATTGCTTATTTAAGATAATGGATATAAGTTATTAAGACAAATTCTTTCATTCATAGGACATTCAGGGTCTTTGCTCAAAGATGCCCACATCTCTCCGATTGTGGTGTATATTTTTCCATTTTAATTTTGAATATAAAGCATTTTGTTCTTCCCATTTTATGCCCACTCCCTCCCCCCAAAGACATAAACATCGGTTTCTCTAAAAGTATGTAGAAAGGAAACATGTCTTTGCTTACAGCACGGTTCAGTTGAGTTGGACGCCGTTTGGGCAAAGGGTATGTAACAAAGCTCATGGCTGTCAGCCTGGGTCAGTTTTTGTAGCTAAGAGTTTGTAGAGGACAAACTGTGTCATGCCAAGAGAGACTCAGTAATCACTTGTTTGCAAATTGATCATTTTGATCTCATCCAGAACATGCAGTGCATAGTAACAATACTTCAGTTCAAAGGAATTTGCCCTGTCATTTGCGGGTCTTCTCATCGAAACATGCATGATCTTTCCCAGTGCTTTGTATGATGTCTGGTGTGATAAATATACACGTGTGTACTTTTCTGTGTATTTTTGGGATGGTACATAATTAACATGATTACATCGCCTGGTTATCATTCATCAAATGCAACTTCTTGTATTCTGTGGAGTGTTGTGAATGTTTTTAATCTGTGTTTCCACATTACGGTGTAGGGTTGGATAGATGAGTATTTGTCTTAGGTCAGTCTCCACTCAGGTATTACTTTGTAGTGATTTTTGGTGCTTCTTTTCAATCTGTCATCATCTGGTATTCTGAATGTGCAACAATAAATTTGGTGAACAAGGACGTGTGGTGCAGAGATTGTTTGCTAGTTCACCCTCCAGAATAGGTCTGGGAGCAACCCCTCCAGCACGATTTCTTTACAGCAAGCCCGGCGTTCCAGGAAGTGAATGCCTGAGCCTGGGATGTGATACACATGCCCCATCTCAGGGAACTAGTGGCAACCAGGTAAATTCCAGTATTTCCCAGGTTGTTTTGTAGCTTCCCACATGCATCTGTATGGGCACGCCAGGGCTCACGTTTTATTTTAAGGAACGGTAAACTTACATATCTTCATCTTGATGCAGTGTCTTACAGTTTTAAATAAACTTGTTTTAAGAGAACTTGCTGTTCCAGTGAGAATATAACGCAATAAGATTTGGGGGTTCCAAAGCACAACTAACTGGAATCCTTCGTCAGAAATACAGGCTTCCATTCCATTTTGAAGGAAGAGAAGCAAGTCATAGGAAAACTAAAAAGTATAAGCAATGTGTTTGAGTCACACTGCAGACCACAGTGTGGGTCTGTACAGCCTGCCCGTCACCTGGGCTCTGTCTTTCACACACACAGTCAGTACCTGCTGTTCCGGAGCCTGTGCCAGACACCATCACATGTAGCTCCTCATTTCCTCTCCGTACAAACCCTTAGAGGGAGGTCATTATCTCCACAATACACGGCAGGAAAGAGTCTCGGAGAAATGAAGCAATTTGCCTCTGGTAGAACTCAAAACCAGATTGTCCAGGAGATAGAATCCTCCCACTAACGGCTGGTAATACGTATATAATAATATTAGTTAACTTTCTTCTCTGTGCCAAAATTTTTTCTGACCATATTCCTCTTGCCTTGGGGAAAAAAAAATGTTTCTAAAAATCTGCCCACGGCCTCCCTTTTTTTCTCTCTGTACTTTCCCTGGGATATTGTCTCTAACTCAATGACTTCAGAGTTATATTCTTCATGGTGATTCACCAAGTCGGACAGAACTGCTCCCTGGGTTCCATATCTAAGCATCTTTGAGTCAATGGCAAAACATTTAGCCTCACTGAGATTGGGTCCTCACCCACCAGTTCTGGCTAGTACCAGTGTCATCCAGATCTGGGGTGAGGGTTGAAGTGAGAGGATGGACCAAATGCACCCAACACAGAGTAGGTGCCCAGAAATGACGGGTGCTTTCTTCTTAACTCTCCCATCTCTAGTTTTCTCCAAACTAACCAACTTAGTTTCAACTCCCTGTTGAGATTTAATTTTATAAAATCTCTCCCTGCCTAGGTAGCAGCTCTTTTTAGTTTCCAAATTTATATTAAATCTTCTCAATTACACAAGTTGAAAATCATCTCATTTTGTTCATTTCTCCCTTGCCCATTACATTCAATTAGTTCCTGAGACCTAAAGAGTCTAGCACTTTAAGGTCACCCTTCTGTTGCTGTATTTCTGGCTCCCTGCTAGTTTACCCCATTATTACTCATACTAGAGGCCCGGTGCACAAAAATTTGTGCACTCAGGGGGGGCGGTCCTTCAGCCCGGCCTGTGCCCTCACGCAGTCTGGGACCCCTCAGGGGATGCCCACCTGATGGCTTAGGCTTGCTCCCTGGGAGATAGGGCCTAAGCTGGCAGTCAGACATCCCTCTGGCAGCTTGGGAGCCCTCGGGGGATGTCCACTTGCCAGTGGGGAGCAGGACTAAGCTGCAGTTAGACATCCTTAGCGCTGCTGAGGAGGCGGGAGAGGCTCCCACCACCACCACTGTACTGGCAGCCGTCAGCCTGGCTTGTGGCTGAGCAGAGCTCCCCCTGTGGGAGCGCACTGACCACCAGGGGGCAGCTCCTGCACTGAATGTCTGCCTCCTGGTGGTCAGTCTGTGTCATAGTGACCAGTCATTCCCAGTCGTTCTGCTGTTAGGGTCAATTTGCATATTACCCTTTTATTATATAGGATAGAGGCCTGGTGCATGTGTGGGGGCCGGCTGGTTTGCCCTGAAGGTGCCCCAGATCAGGGTTTGGGTCTCGCTGGGGTGCCTGGCCAGACTGGGTGAGGGGCTGAGGGCTGTTTGCAGGCTGGCCACAGCCCCTTCAGGGTGGGGGTCCCTGCGGGGGTGCCTGGGTGAGGGGCTGATGGCTGTTTGCAGGCTGGCCAAGCCCCCCAGCAAGGACCCTCACCCCATGAGGGTGTGGCCAGCCTGGGTGAGGGGCTGAGGGCTGTTTGCAGGCTGGCCACAGCCCCTTCAGTGTGGGGGTCCCTACGGGGGTGCCTGGGTGAGGGGCTGATGGCTGTTTGCAATCTGGCCACAGCCCCCAACCACCCAAGGCTGGCTGGAAGCAGGTATCTGGGATTTATTTATCTTCTATAATTGAAACTTTGTTGCCTTGAGCAGAGCCCACAGCCAGCCAGGGCAGGGGGGAAGCTTGGCTTCCTCCATCGCCGGGGAAACCAAGCCTCCTGCTTGCTCCAGCTCCATGGCTGCCGGATGCCATCTTGGTTGGGTTAATTTGCATATACTAGTTCTGATGTCTGGTGGGCATGGCTTAAGGCGTAGCGAAAGTATGGTCAATTTGCATGTTTGTCTTTTATTAGTGTAGATGGGGGAAGATGAAAAATTTTGGAAACAAGAGTAATAATACTAAAATGCTGTTTAAAAGAGATTAATGGGAATACAATATGCAGGATAGCGGGGAAGTAGATGAGACAAGGAGGACATCCTTTTTGGAGTTGCTGTAAAATTGGGAATCTTATCTAATAAAAGAGAAACATGCAAATTGTCCATACCTCCGCTACACTCACAAGCCACGTCCACAAGCCATGCCCACCAGCCAATCAGAACTACTATATGCAAATTAACCCAACCAAGATGGCGTCCGGCAGCCATGGAGCTGGAGCAAGCAGGAGGCTTGGTTGCCCCGGCGATGGAGGAAGCCAAGCTTCCCGCCTGCCCTGGCTGGCTGTGGGCTCTGCTCAAGGCAACAAAGTTTCAATTACAGAAGATAAATAAATCCCAGATACCTGCTTCCAGCCAGCCTTGGGTGGCTAGGGGCTGTGGCCAGATTGCAAACAGCCATCAGCCCCTCACCCAGGCACCCCCGCAGGGACCCCCACCCTGAAGGGGCTGTGGCCAGCCTGCAAACAGCCCTCAGCCCCTCACCCAGTCTGGCCAGGCACCCCAGCGAGACCCAAACCCTGATCTGGGGCACCCTTCAGGGCAAACCAGCCAGCCCCCACCCAAAGCACCAGGCCTCTATCCTATATAATAAAAGGGTAATATGCAAATTGACCCTAACAGCAGAACGACTGGGAATGACTGGTCACTATGACACAGACTGACCACCAGGAGGCAGACACTCAGTGCAGGAGCTGCCCCCTGGTGGTCAGTGCGCTCCCACAGGGGGAGCTCTGCTCAGCCATAAGCCAGGCTGACGGCTGCCAGTACAGCGGTGGTGGTGGTGGGAGCCTCTCCCGCCTCCTCAGTAGCGCTAAGGATATCCGACTGCAGCTTAGGCCTGCTCCCCGCTGGCAAGTGGACATCCCCCGAGGGCTACCAGGCTGCCAGAGGGATGTCTGACTGCCAGCTTGGGCCCGATCCCCCAGGAAGTGGGCCTAAGCCAGCAGGTGAACATCCTCCGAGGGGTCCCAGACTGCAAGAGGGCATAGGCCGGGCTGAGGGACCACCTCCCCCCCCCAAGTACACAAATTTTTGTGCACCGGGCCTCTAGTTCCATATAATAAAAGGGTAATATGCAAATTAACCAAACGACAGAATGACTGGTTGTTATGATGCACATTGACCACCAGGGGCAAACGCCCAATGCAGGAGCTGGCCCCTGGTGGTTAGTACGTTCCCACAAGGGTAGTGCTACTCAGCCAGAAGCCCAGAAGCCAGGCTCACGGCTGGCAAGTGCAGCGGCAGTGGCAGGAGCCTCTCCCGCCTCTGCGGCGTGCTAAGGGTGTCCTACTCATGGCTCCCAGACTGTGAGAGGGCACAGGCTGGGCTGAGGGCCACCCCAGTGCAGAAATCTCGTGCACCAGGCCTCTAGTGTTCTATATAGGGTATAGAGAGTTAAAACTTCTTGACTGTTTGACCTACTTTTCCCACCTTCTCTTCCGTTTTTCAAAGGCACTGATCTCCCTACACAGGCTGTTTAGTTAGGACTTATTTGCATGAAATAGGAAACCTGACAACAGTTCCTTAACCAGTGAAATAGTCCCGAACAGGACTCCATGAAGTCATCAAGAACCCAAGTTCTCCTCTCATTAGTTCTCCACCCACAGTGCATCTCTCATAGCATAGTGGTGGCTGCCTGGTATTTCCATTCCAGGAGGAAGGAACAAGAGGAGGTCTGCTTTTTTTTTTTTAATCCAAGGATATTTTTCCACTGATTTTTAGAGAGTGGAAGGGAGGGAGGGAGGGGAAGAGAGAGAGAAATATTGATGTGAGAAAGACACATCAATTGGTTGCCTCCCACATGTGCCCTGACCCTGGCCAGGGGAATGAACTTGCAGCCCAGGTAGGTGTTCTCGACCAGGAATTGAACCTGCAACCCCTCAGTGCGCAGGCCAGTACTGTAACCACTGAGCAACACCAGCCAGGGCGAGGAGGTCTGCTTTTTACTTGGAAAGGATTCTTCCTCTCCTCTCCTTTCACTGGGAATGTGAGGAGGGAGCATGGTCTAAGGCAAGGGTGGGCAACCCCTGGCACACGTGTCAAACATGGCATGCCAGTAACTTTTGCTGGCATGCGAAACCCTCTCATAATCTTCCATTTACAATTTTTGTGAACATTTGAATGACTTAAATGTTAAATTACAAGGAACTGGCAAGACACTTGATGTTATGTTTGGTTACATAAAGGCTTTTAAAAAGAAACTGGAAGTCTTTAAGAGGGATGTGGATAGTGAGAGATTTAGATATTTCCCAAACCTCAAGAGGCACATCAAAGACCGCCCAAAAGATGACAGAACAGACTGTCAAAGCCTTCAAACGCTGTTTTAAAACATCATCGAGTCAACTATTGAGCAGTTCTTCTCAAGATTTGCGAAATTCAGAGAACTGGAAGAGACGGCAAAATTCATGAGGTTTCCAGACAGCATGAAACTGGAGGAACTGAACTTACAAATGTTTTCATGGATAGACATGGCTGACTTTGAAATGCAGTTGATTGAATTTCAGAGTAGCTCAATTTGGAAACAGAAATTTATTGACCTTAGAGTTGACTTGGAAAACATTGAAAAAAAGCAATTAGAGACAGGAGTACCAGAGAGAAGTGTCGAAAACGAACTATTGAGGACTTGGAATGCCATTCCAGAAAATTTTTTCTGTTTAAAAAACTTTGCAACAGCGTTACTCTCCATGTTTTCATCCACATACACTTGTGAATCTTTGTTCTCAGTGATGAATTTTGTTAAGTCTCGTAATAGGAGTAGCCTGATGGATGAAAGTAGTAGCTTGTGCATATCTCTGAAGGTCACGAAATATAAACCTGATGTAAAATTTCTGTCATCAGTGATGCAGCAGCAAAAGTCCCACTGATAATATCAAATGGAGTCATGAAGTTTTCTGTCGGACTATCAGTGTACATGTATACATTAAAAAATAAATGTATTTTTCATCATCATATACTGTGTTTTTGTCGCTAGAATGAATTTTATTATTTCTTCAAGGTTCTTCACATACGTACACCTTATGAGATATCAAGTAGGCATAACATGTTCTCAAAAAATTAGGGTAGGCACACAGAAGAATTTTGAGTCAGAGATTTTGCTGGTTTTGGCACGCACTCACAAAAAGGTTGCCCACCCCTGGTCTAAGGACTCACAGTGTTGTGACTTGGCTATAATCTCATTAATAACTTAATACTTCAGTATCATTAGTTGTTTTAACTTCAAAGCCCTGGGGTTTTCAGGACAGATGATATAATGAAATTCCAGGATATTCATTTACTCACGTAATCACTGACATTTAAACTCAAGTCTCTCCCGTTAAAAACAATGACAACAGCACCTTCCCTGGACTCCATTTCCCCTCTGGTTACTGCCGTCTCTCTCCCCGCATCTCTCCACGGCTGACCTTCTCCCAGCGTCTCCCCACAGCTGACCTTCTCCCACCATCTCTCTCCACGGCTGACCTTCTCCCACCGTCTTCCTACGGCTGACCTTCTCCCACCGTCTCCCTATGGCTGACCTTCTCCCACCATCTCTCCACGGCTGACCTTCTCCCACCATCTCTCCACGGCTGACCTTCTCCCACCGTCTCTCCCCACGGCTGACCTTCTCCCACCGTCTCCCCACGGCTGACCTTCTCCCACCATCTCTCCACGGATGACCTTCTCCCACCGTCTCCCCACGGCTGACCTTCTCCCACCGTCTCCCCACGGCTGAACTTCTCCCATCATCACTCCACGGCTGACCTACTCCCACCGTCTCTCTCCACGGCTGACCTTCTCCCACTGTCTCCCCACAGCTGACCGTCTTCCACCGTCTCTCTCCACGGCTGACCTTCTCCCACCGTCTCCCCACAGCTGACCTTCTCCCACCATCTCCTCACGGCTGAACTTCTCCCACCGTCTCCCCACGGCTGACCTTCTCCCACCATCTCTCTCCACGGCTGACCTTCTCCCACCGTCTCTCTCCACGGCTGACCTTCTCCCACCGTCTCCCCACGGCTGACCTTCTCCCACCGTCTCTCCACGGCTGAACTCGGGAGCTTGATGTACTCGCTGTCTCTCTCTCTTGCCCATCCACTCACTTCTAATCTGACCTTCCCCTCCATCCACCACAGCAGTCTGATGCTCCGGGACCCTCTGAGTCCTCTTCTTACTCCATCTGCCCCTTCTCGACACACTTGCTTCCCTTGCTGTCAGTTTCCTGGTTTTCCTCCGCCTCCAGGGTCTCCCTCGCAGAGATCGCTACAGATGGCTGTGACCTGCTAACACTTCTCAAAGCTCAAGCCCTAGACCACCTTTTCTTCTCATTTTCTAACTTTTGTTGAAGAAATCTTATCCATTTATATGCCAATAACTCCCATATTGACATTTCCTTCCCAGACCTCCCCTCTGAGCTCCAGGCTGTGTATCCAACTGTGTATCTCCATCTCCACATGGCTCCTCAAATACAACACACCCGTCCGGTGGGAGCTCATGACCTTCACCCACCCAGGCCCGTGTTTGCTGTCTCGGGGAGTGGGGCTGAGCTCACTGATCATGAGACCTAGAGGTGGTTTTGACACTCTCTTCCTCTTAGTTCTGCCTCCTCTAGTGCCCAGTACGTTAGCAACACCTTCTTCTCTCTCTCAGGTCCACCCACATCTCTGCATCCATGCTCCCCTCCTCATCCAGTTTAACACCTCATCCTGCCTGGTCCCCCTCCTCCCCCTTCTCTACCTCGTCTCTCTCCCCCACTGCAACCACAATGACCTTTGGAAAATGCAGGTCTCATCAAGCAACTTGGCTGCTGAAACCTTCGATGACTTGCCACAGCCTGCAGCAGACAAATCACACTCTGCCTACCTCTTAGCTCCGGCTTGAACCGACCACACCTGGCGTCCTCTGCTCCCCGCTTCCTCACTGACTTTCTGGGAATGGAAGCCCCCCTCCTGGTGAGGACACTCCAACCAATGGAGCCACCTGGGCAGGGCCTCACTCACGTTCAGCCTCAGGCTCCAGTGCAGCTGTTCACCTGGTGTGACGCTCTTCTCCCTCTGTGCACCCTCGGTTGCCTAGGTAACTGCTGCTGCCAGATGCCGGGTCACTTCATCTCGGCGGCCTTCCCTGACCCTTGAGACGGAACCAGATCTCCCTGTTCCACTCTCGCAGCACCCAGTTCCTCCTCGTAGAAATCAGCGCCCTTTGTATTTTGTTACATAATGATGTGGCTCATGTCTGTCTTGCCCACTAACATGCCAGTTCCATGAGGGCCGTACCTATGTTTATTATTCTTATCATTTTATCCTCAAAGCCTTGGGCAGTGCGATAAAAATTTGTTGAACGAACGAACAAAGACGTAAACAAATGAAGGTCATAGAGACTTGCCCAAGGTCAAGATGAGAAATAGCCAGGAACTCTGGTTTTCAGCTCAGATCACCAGCCTTCTCAGCAAGGAGCTTGTCCGGGATGCCCTGCATCACGGGGACCGAGCAACTTCCCAGCCCATCACGTCTAATTTCTCAGCCCTCGCCTTGCCTATGGTTACGTTTATTCAGCAGGACAGTGCTGTAAG
The DNA here is from genome assembly GCF_963259705.1 of Myotis daubentonii. Lineage (NCBI taxonomy): Eukaryota > Metazoa > Chordata > Mammalia > Chiroptera > Vespertilionidae > Myotis > Myotis daubentonii. The sequence continues at coordinate 6,606,129 of NC_081846.1, read as the reverse complement.
TATGGTCATTTTTCTTTTCCCCATGCTACACGTGCTATCTTGTAGTCTATTTTGAGGGGGGTATTATGAGAAACCAGGCCACTGTTTAAAACATGTAAAGATTCCTGAGGTTCTCAGAAGAGATATGAGGTGTCATTCATGAAGAGCAATTTTGTCCCTTGCACTAGAATTTTCTGTGTAAAGGAAAAAATGCTCTCAATTTTCAAAGCTGCTATCTGCAGAAGAGCATCCTATTACGTGGGCTAGTCATCGTCATATTCCCAGGATGATACACCTTCTCTTGCAAGTATAAAAGGCAGAGGCCACTTGGCTTTTTGGAAGTGCCCTGTGTGATAAAAGCCACGCAAAATGGCCAGTGGTGGTTCTATTTATAAGACAAGTTGTTTATCCCTGAAGAAGTTTGAAGATGTGGTTCTCAAGGGTGTTTGTGCTGTGGATGAAAATGGACTCGTTGTGTTTGAACTCCCCTTGCTCACGTCAGTGACCCCCACCTTCAGCCAACCCCGGTTATAAGCAGCCACGCTCCCCCGTGGGCTGTAGGCGGCATAAGCAACCAGGCCAGCCGAGCCGGACTCCCGGTAAGCTGTCTGAGCCCTCTCTCTGGGGTTCCTTTCCACTGCCCACCTCGGGGTGGGAGACCAGCTTTACTTACCTGGTGTGGTGTGAACCTGCTGTGTATAAAGTGCATTGCTCAGTTTTGGGGTTTTTAAGATGGGTTTGGGGTGCTTTTTTGTTTATTGTGTAAGATTTCACTTTTTTTGGAGATAACAAGGTGCATTTTTTAAAAAGATAAAATGGTCTGCTCACATTTGGGAGGTTGTGCTCATCATCACTTTGCTTATCATTGTACAAGGTTCTAACTTTTGTGGACCCCCCTAAGCTCATCAACTGGATTTGGAATTCTTATTTGCAAATGAATCTGGAGAAGAAGAGGGCCGTAAAATTCAAGTGGATCAGGATGCTACTTCTTCTTCCTTGTCTCCCTTTTAAAATGGCTCTTTTTTTATTCTGCATTTGTTCTCTCTCTCTTCCTCCTTCCTTCCCTCTCTACCTCCCTCCCTCCCTCCCTCCCTCAGTGTGACCATTGCATTTCCCCTCATCCGTCCTCTCACTCAGCCGCAGTCCACCATGCCCAAAGCGTTCCTGCTGCTGTCTGCGGCCCTGGTGCTCCTCGGGCCTGTGCATGGAGCCACACTGAGAAACCAAGACACATGGAAGCCACTCAGCAACCCCAGGAACCGAGACCTGGTAAGCACGCCGGCCGTGCTGGGCTGCGGTGTGACGGCTGTGTCTCGGGATCTGTGTGCGCTGAACTCTGCCAGAGCAGTGCACAGAAGGCTACCCAGGCTGGGAGGAGGCCCCCAGGCTGGGAGGAGGCCCCCGGGCTGGGAGGAGGCCCCCGGGCCCAGACCAGCGCTCTGCTGGCCTGGCGGCTGGCCTCCCGTTGCTCCTGCAGCCGATCTACACCTGCTTCTGTGAGCACACAGAGCACATGCCTGTGTAAGTGGTCTTCTGTGCACACCGATAACCTATAACAACATAGGATTAAAACAAGCAAATGGCGCTGTGCACAGCTTCTCTGCATTGATCCACTTCCTGAAGGAAAGCTGAAAAGTCCATGTCGGACAAAAATGATTTCAGAAGACGATGGCCGGGGTCTTGTTTTCAGAGAGGAGGCACCAGGCCATGGATTCAATATGACCTCTGACCTTGGTATGCAGAGATGGCTCACAAGGCCCCTCTGGCTGGTGCTGTTAAGTAGTTGCTGTTCCTCGCGGGATTTCCACCAAGAACGGTGGCGAGTGAGCTTGTGTGGGGCTGAAATGTCAGAGAGGGGGCGGGCGGGGCCAGGGCGGGGCCCGGGGCGGGAAGAAGTGGCCAAAGCTTGTACTTCTCCTCCTGAGTTCCCACCTCCTGCCTCCTAGGTGAGCTCCCCAATCAATTCAGGGGGAAATATTCACCTGTGAGTCTTTTGGGTGTTTAATTTATATGTGGCAATGGAACATTTTCTTTCTCTGTCCAGTTTTTCAGAACCCTTCAGGCGTATTTTAAGGGAAGAGGTCTTGACCTTGAAAGGTTTCCAAATACTTTCTCCACAAATGAGACCCCCAGACCCCTCTCTGTGCAGTCAGAGCTCATCGCCTCTGCCTTTGCCGAGTTCCAAGAGCGGAGAAACCCCTTTCCCCGCGGCCTCCAAGGCTGACGGCTTCTCCTGAGAGCAGGTGAGAGGCCCCCTTCCTCCCAGACAGGTGGCTCGCTCGTGAAGAGGTTTGGAAAGCAGTTATTTGAAAAATGATTTTATTTCCCCACAGAAATACGTGCTTGCTAGTAGCTTAGAAGCTACTCATCTCTGGTAATATTTGGATGTGGTTCAGTATTTCATGTCTGTTTTAAGGAGGAATGACAGTTATGACATTTTAAGCATAGTTTTGTGGGAAGAGATATAGTAAAATGATAGGACTATCACTCTTAATAGGATGGTTACATCTAGTGGAATACCACTCACTTTGCCTGTATCCTTTTCCCCCCAGACCCGGTCAGATAGCTGAGTTGTGTGGAAAATCATAAAGAAATATGTGAAATTGTGCAGTTGGATTAAATAGAAAGTAAAGTTTAAAAATAGTTCCTTTTAGAAGAAAGTGATAAGCATATATTTGATCTTGAACATCCTCACCTAGAGGAAATAAAGTAAAATATTAAAGATGATTTTTTTCTCATAGGAAAAAGGTTAGAAGTATATTATGTTTAATATTTGAATTTTATTATTCTTGTTACTGTAGCATTCCTACCAAATGAGTACCCATCATTTAAAAAAATAGGTATGGTGCATTCCAGGGAGCTACATTATGATTCTAGTCTATTAGCTTGCTTTTCGTTCGGCTGAATAATTACGATTCCGTTCCCTATAATAAAGGGAACTAAATCGTAATTAAAATCTCCTCCTCTTCTTCCACCAGGTAGGAATGAAACTGTGAGGAAGCGTGCCGCCGTTGCATTTTATTGTGCATGTGAAAGGCTTTTGCTTATCGATTCTTGTAAATGTGATGATTTAAAAAAAAATAATGATGTTATTTTAAAAAGAAGATGCAACTTGCCATGTGGTATATGCACTTGAAACCTCTCCTGCGTGAGAAAATAAAATAGAATAAACAGAAAGAGGTTAAGAGGCGTCCCCTTAACTGTTTCTCATACGTGGGCCCTAGGCCAGCGGTCGCCAACCGGTGGTCCGCGGACCACTGATCGTCCCTGAGGTCCCAAATTGCAGGTGCTACCCTCCAGCTCACAGACCGTGTCAAAGAAAATGTCAAAGACACGCTTTCTGTGAGCGTGGAGTGAGGTGCTGTTTGGGGGCGGGGCCCGGAGAAAGCACCTACTGGGTGCGATGGTGACATAATGGGACTCGCATGACTGGTGGGGGAAGAAGCAAAGGGTCTGGGTCAGAGAGGACTCCATCATCAGCTCGCCTTTCCTGGCAGCTGATTAGAAAGTGAGGACGAAAAGAGTTTTTGCTGGAAGATGCTGATCTTTGAGTCTTTGTGCTAATGGTACCGAATTCATTTTCTGTTTCATTAGAGCATTTTCTTGTTCTTGCAGGTATCTGGCTATTTTTACACCACAGATGAAGCCGCTCATCAGAAAAAGTCAATCATGGTCATTGTTAACCCCCTTCCCTGCCCCCACTTTTGTCAGTTTGTAATGGTTTTATTCTGTATTTCCAGATTTACATATAAACAGCCTGACCTTTGGGACCTCTGTGACTTATGTGCATACTTTGCTGTTTTTTCCACTTTATAACCATAAATGTCAATGTAGAGCACCGCATATAATTGCAAGTTATCAAAGCACCCTCAAGTCAGGAGAAATGACTAAATTAAGTTTCCTTTGAGCTTGTCTTATATGTGTATATATCGCTTTTAACAATCAAGACTTTCATTAGAAAGGGATGTTGCTCGTTTTTACTTTAGTTCAGCAGTGGGCAAACGTTCGGCTGTTCTATCCGGCCAGCGGAGCCGAAAGAGCGGAGGGTTCTCTTGCTCTCCACTCCGCTCCTTCACCAGCAGCAGTGTTAACATGGCAACGTCGGGAAACACGGCCACAGCTCCTTCTTCTGAGTCCAGTTTAAGAACCCATCGTGGCCCTCGAGTCAAAAAGTTTGCCCACCCCTGCTTTAGTTCATTATATGTACTAGGGATTTGGGTTTAAAATTGGTCTTTTTTCTGGGAGGAAGACACACTCGCACGTTCAGCACATGCTGTTGAAAGAACTCCCAGTCCTAGTTTCATACCCAGGAGGATCAGTGATAAATATCCACAGTTAAGTTGAAATAGAAAGCAAAGGATCATGGGATTCTAGAATTGCTGGGGTCCCTGGGAGAGGCTCTCTGCCACTGTGCTCAGCGGGTGGATGTTGTGCTGCACCAAGTATCCTAGCCTGCCTCTGCCTCTCCCACACACACCCCCCTCAAGAGGGAGGGCAGAAGGCCGGAGGGGCGGGGGTGGGGTAGGTGGACGTGGGCAAAGGGGGGCGGTAGAGAGAAAGAGTCTGCTTGGAGTGATGGGCGCACCATGTCGTGGGCAGATGATGTTTTATTGAGTTGTACACTTGAAACCTGTTCTGTCTTGTGAACCAATTTAAAAAGGGGGGGAGGGGGCGTAGAAACTGGTGTTGGTGACAAGCAAGCCTCTCCTCTCCTCCCACTTGGGCAGGTTATTGCTGATTCTCGGATCCTCACTGGGAGTCACTCCCTTTCCTGTATCTGTATGGAGAGCTGCATCGTTTCCTCTGTGGTTCCTGCAAGAGGAACCTGGTACTAGAAGCAAAAAAGCGGTGTCCTGCTAACATGAGTCTGTACATTCCAAGGTCGTTTCTGTGCATGATGACTGATACTGAATTCCACGGGGAGCATTTATGCAAGAGCAGACCCCGTGTCTGGGTGAGCATGCTCTGTTGCAATGAGCTGTGTGTGTGTGTGTGTGTGTCTGTTTTCCCCGTTTTACATCTCCAGTACCTAGCACAGTGCCAAGCATGCAGCCGGCATTCAAGAAATACTGGTTGAGTTGAAATAAATGTGTGCTCTTCTGCTACTGTCCACACAGTAACGGAAGCTGGTTCTAGTTAATGCTGAGGATATTTTTTCCACTTAGAATATATAAGTAATCATGGATGAGCATAAATTGTTAGCCTGTTCAGATCCACGGTGGAGTGGCAGGGAGCATCCCACCCCGTCCAGCTCCACCCGAGTACGCGTGGCTGCTTTCCCCTCTCCTCTCGCCACCCCTGCTTGGGGTGTCGTGACCCCCACACAGGGAAGCTCCTCAGCTTAAGGCCTTTGAAAAGGAAGAGCATCCACGTGGGACTTTCCACTACGAGCTTGCCAAGTCTCAGGGCAGGGGCAGCCTCCTTCGGAAAATTCCTCACAATCAGCAGGTGGCGGATGGTGAAAGGCCTGCTCTCCACAGGGCCTGGGGTGTCTTAATGGTGATGCTGCTGGTAGTGGGGGAGGTCGGGTCTTCACCGAGTGTGGCCAGTTAGCACACCTGGTCCCAGACACTAAGTTAGTAGTCTCCCCATGGCTGCCCTATTATGTTGACAACCAACACCTCCCTACACATTCTTAAAGCCCACTGGGGGCCCGGCCGGCGTTGCTCAGTGGTTGAGCATCGACCTATGAACCAGGAGGTCACAGTTCAACTCCCCGTGAAGGCACATGGTTACCGGCTTGATCCCCAATAGGGGGCATGCAGGAGGCAGCCGATCAGTGATTCTCTCTCATCATTGATGTTTCTATCTCTCTCTCCCTCTCCCTTCCTCTCTGAAATCAATACAAATGTATTAAAAATAAGATAAAATAAAAGCCCACTGGGGGAGTGATCTCGCTCTTGGCTGAGAGCCATTGCTAGGAAAACAGCAGACGTGTAGCGTTCCCGCCAATGGAAATGAATGTTCTGCAGGTGATCGCGGCCCTCCAGGGGTCCTTGACCGTCTCTCAGCACCGTCTCTGATCCTCTTCGATGAGCACCCTGCTCCCCATCCCTAGGACATGGCCTGCTGTCCCCTCTCCCAGGTCTAGGGCGGTTAAGAGCTGCTAAGGGTGTGAGGTTTTACCTTACTTGCAAGCTACATGCTACCCTGCTGCAGTTTCACAGATGTTGGCAGACACCTGAGACTTCTGGGGTAGCAGGCAGCGTGAGGTTCCTGTTCCCCTTGGTTCTCCTTCTCTCTCAGGTATCTGGGCCCTGGCGCTGGCTCCAGGTGGATGCACAAGTGGGTTTGTGCACAGCGGAGGAACTCCACACTCAGGAAACCCCCACTCTTATAAGGAGGCCACCAGCAAAACAGCTCAACCTTTGCCCGGGAGAGACCTTGTTTTTGTTATACAGGATGGAAAACAAACTTGCCCTCTGCCCCAGAGGGAGTCAATGTCTCTCTCTTTCAAGGGTGTTTGCAACGAATACCCTTGAAAAGCTAGCCCAGCATGAGAACTGTCACAGCTTTCACAGAGAAGTGCAAGAGCCATGGAACAATCGTCTCCCCAGAAGGGTCACACCCCATTCTGCGCCCCCCCCCCCCCAGCACCTTGACAAGGAGAAAGGATGGAGTCATCCCCTCCCTGTACTCCCTGTTGTCGTGGCACACATTCAGTTGTCTGCTTTCTTCCGAATTTCCATTTGACTCTCAAAAATCGAGTCTGCAAGTCTAAAAAGTTTTTTCTTGCTATTTTCATTGCTGCCATAGGCATTCCCCTTTATCCAAGGCACTGTGGGTGCCCTCTGACTCGCCAGGGGACACGCCACGGGGAAGCGGAGGAAGGAAAGCAGATTCACGTCATACAGGCGTTTTGCAGCAGAAAGACTATCCTTGCACGCCTTGCTCCCCGCTCCCGAGTCCCCACAACGTGAGTCTATAGCTTCGCAACTGTTGCCCCCATACCCCAGGCAGCCGATAACGCACAAGCCGGCCACGCCCGCTAGACCTCAGGAGAGCACTCTGCTCACCAGGCGCCCATCGGTCCTCCTCTGATGCCCTTCTCCTCTTCCCGGGCAGTTGGGGCTGGAGACTTCTGACTTGCGCTGGGTGCGGTTCCCTGGTGCCCGGGGAAAGCCAGGCGAGAATCCCCGGGCAGTGGCTGCGGGCTGCCTTAACGCAGCCTTCCCTGAGCTCCCATCCTTCACGCCCAGCTCAGCCCCCGAGGATGGCGCACCAGAAGGGGTGCAGTCCAAGCCCAAGGAGAGCAGGAGGTGAAGGCCAGTTCCGTGGAGGAGGCGGCCCATCCTCTCATCCCAAGCGTGGGGTTGGAGTCAGACAGACCGGGCTCCAAGCCCTGGCCCCGCTCCTGACCCGCCGCGGGCCTCCGGCGCTGGGCTAAGGGCGTCCGTGTTTAGGAATCATTTTCCGAGGATGTGCGTGCCCTGCAGGCGGCCTGCTGGACGGGGCCTCAGTGCCTGGGCATGCACCACGCAGGGGACTGCCAGGAGCCCGGGGCGGGGTAGGGCTGGAGGGGACGGAGCCCACATGCAGGTGGGAGGGTCTGTGCAAGAGGGCGCGGCCCTGCGCCGCCCATCCGAGGGGAGAAGGCCGGATTGACACTCAACCCGAGGGTTTAGCTTTCCGCCACAGCGAAGATCAAATTAAACAAACATTCAGAAGAGGAAATAGATTGGGAGCATCTTTTTCTTTTCTTTTTTTTAAGGGGTTTACCTTTTCTTAATTTTTAAAAATATTTTATTGATTTTTTTACAGAGAGGAAGGGAGAGGGATAGTCAGAGACATCGATCAGCCGCCTCCTGCACGCCCCCCACTGGGGATGCGCCCGCTACCCAGGTACATGCCCTTGATCGGATTCGAACCCGGGACCCTTCCGTCCGCAGGCCGACGCTCTATCCACCGAGCAACACCGGCCAGGACGGCTGGGAGCATCTCCATGCAGGATTGCGGGAAATGATCCAGTGAGAGAAATCTCTTTAAGGCCCTGTTTGTTGTCCCCCCCCCCCCCTTCCCCCCACCATCACCTAATAATAAGCGGGAGACTTGAACCAGGCGCAGGCCAGGGCAGAGCGCAAGGAGGGTCCCGCCGGAAGGTCCCTCCTGAAAAGCCCGCCGGAAGGGAAGGTCCGCCGGCGCCGTCCGGAAGGAGTGGGGCCAAACGCTCGCCGGAACCCGAGCTCGGCGGCTGCGGCGCGGGCCGGGCCCGTTTCCCAGTCGGACGCCGCGTCCCGGCTCCCGGCTCCCGGCTCCCGGCTCCCGGCTCCCGGCTCCCGGCTCCCGGCTCCCGGCTCCCGGCTCCCGGCTCCCGGCTCCCGGCGTCCGGCGCGGGGTCGGGCGGGGAGGTGCTCCCCGTTGGGTTCTTTCCGGCTCCGGGGCCGCCTGCCGGGCCTGGCCGACATGTCGGGGTTCAGCCCCGAGCTCATCGACTACCTGGAGGGGAAGATCTCCTTCGAGGAGTTCGAGAGGCGGAGGGAAGAGAGGAAGGCCCGCGAGAAGAAAGTGAGGAGACGCGGGGCTGGGGGCCGCGCCGTCCTGAGGCTGAGAGACTTGGGGGCCCGGACCCCTTCTCTAGGCTGGCGGGCCGGGGACTCCCCTCCCTGCCCAGCTCCTCAACACCCACCGCGGGCTTTGTCCCGGTTGGAAGCTCTTCTCCGTCCCTCTGGCCGGACTTCTGGTTCCTGGGGGCGGCGCGGCGGGCGGTCCAGGGGGTTCCGTGGGGGGGGGGGGCGTCCACCGTCCAGGGGGGCCGTCCGGCGTCCAGGGGGGCCGTGGTGGGGGCCGTCCGTGGGGGCAGCGGGGCCAGAGGGCCTGGTGCTGGCCTTGCTCTGCCGCCCAGTGTTGGTGTGCCTTCCGGTCGGCGGCTCACCTCGCTTCTTTAGGGCTCAGTTTCTCTGTTTTTATTATTATTTTTTTAAATGGCACACACTGGCCTGTTTTTTAAAACACATTTTTATTGACTTCAGAGAGGAAGGGAGAGGGGGAGAGAGAGACACCCATGGGAGAGAACCCCTGTGGGCTGCCTCCTGCACGCGCCCGCCGGGGATGGAGCCCGCACCCGGCCTGCGCCCCCACCGTGACCTCCGGGGTCACAGGTCAGCGCTCAGCCCCGAGCGTGTCGGCCGGGCAGTTTCTCTATTTTAAACGGAGGGATTTGCGGTCCCGTTTCTGAGGGGTCTCCCCATGGTGTGATGTAATCTTCCACACAAAAAAAAACACGTGAATTTTCGTGTCTAACAGAACCTTCGCTCCTACGTATGTTTCATACTTAGGAAGAAATACCTGAATTTTCCGTATGTTCTCATTGACGACGTCTGGGGGAAATAGAATGGCACCTCTTGACGTTATTGGTCGATTCTTTCCTAACTCAGGCAACGAGTAGCGCCGTCTGTTTTCATTCCCAAAGCTAGGCCGCCGCGGGCAGATGCGTAGGAACCCCGCGCTCTGTTGTTATTATTGTTTCACAGACCGAGCCGCGCGCACCCCGGACGCTTTGAGGGCTCTGGGGGTTAGTGTCCACCGCCCTGCGGGCCCGCTCGGGTTTCCGTGCACAGGGTGAGGCAAAGGCCCCTTCTCAGCTGGAGAGAGCTCGCCCGCCTCAGCTTGGGGAATCACTAATTAATTTCCAATCGCAGGCCCTTCAGGGGAAAGGCAGGCCGCCGGCTGAAGAAAACGCAAGCGACGCTGGAGCCCCGTCGTCCTCGGGAACCGACCCCGCCAAAGCCCAGGACAACGACGCCAACGAGGGTGCGTCCGATCGCGATCGCGGCCCTGGTGAAAGGCTAAGGGCGCCCCGTGGCCCGCCGGTCCGCTCAGTGGGCAGTGTCGGCCTGGGACGGGGGTCCGGCTCCGGGCAAGGGCGTGGCCCCCGGGGCCAAGCTCAGCCGCTAGTGGGGGGCCTGCGGGAGCAGCCAGTCCGTGACCCTCTCTCGTCACTGATGGTGCTCTTCCTGCCTCTCCTTCCTCTCTGAAGTCAATTTAAAAACGTGTGTGTGTGTGTGTGTGTGTATGTATTTTAAAGAGTAGTACCTAGTTTAGCAAAAACATTTTTCATTGAGTGGCATTCTGTTGTGGGTTTCCTGGCTTATTGGGAGCATAGTGCCCATACTAGGTGCTCAGTAAATACTGAGTTACTGAATATGGGTTATTTTTGTGGAGAAATGTTTCAAATTGACATCAGTGTTTGGGAGCCTTTTTAGATTGATTTTTTTAATTCCCATATAAAAGAAGTATGTCAGGTTATTTTTCGTTTCTAAAATAATAATACTATTTTAATATGAAATAGTACTGCGCTCATGTTGGGGTCAGATAATTATTCTAAATGCATGTAAGTAACAACGCCTTTCACCCCCAGAGTAGCACTAAGGCAAGCGTTACTAACCCCTTTTTACAGTGAGGGACTTGAGGTGCATAGGACTTCAGTGCCCAAGGTTACTCATCTAGTGATGGATGGAGGGGAAGTTTGACACCAGACAGCCTGGCTCTAGAAGCCTCACCTAGAATCACTGTGCTGTCCCACCTGGTCCTGTCCCACCTGGTCCTGTCCCACCTGGCCCTGTCCCACATGGTCCTGTCCCACCTGCTCCTGTCCCACCTGGCCCTGTCCCACCTGCTCCTGTCCCACCTGGCCCTGTCCCACATGGTCCTGTCCCACCTGCTCCTGTCCCACCTGGCCCTGTCCCACCTGGCCCTGTCCCACATGGTCCTGTCCCACCTGCTCCTGTCCCACCTGGCTCTGTCCCACATGGTCCTGTCCCACCTGGTCCTGTCCCACCTGGCCCTGTCCCACATGGCCCTGTCCCACCTGCTCCTGTCCCACCTGGCCCTGTCCCACATGGTCCTGTCCCACCTGCTCCTGTCCCACCTGGCTCTGTCCCACATGGTCCTGTCCCACCTGGTCCTGTCCCACCTGGCCCTGTCCCACATGGCCCTGTCCCACCTGCTCCTGTCCCACCTGGTCCTGTCCCACAGGGTCCTGTCCCACATGGTCCTGTCCCACCTGCTCCTGTCCCACCTGGTCCTGTCCCACAGGGTCCTGTCCCACCTGGCCCTGTCTCACCTGGTCCTGTCCCACCTGCTCCTGTCCCACCTGGTCCTGTCCCACAGGGTCCTATCCCACCTGGCCCTGTCCCACCTGGCCCTGTCCCACCTGGCCCTGTCCCACCTGGCCCTGTCCCACCTGGCCCTGTCCCACCTGGTCCTGTCCCACCTGGACCTGTCCCACCTGGTCCTGTCCCACCTGGACCTGTCCCACCTGGTCCTGTCCCACCTGGCCCTGTCCCACCTGGCCCTGTCCCACCTGGTCCTGTCCCACCTGGACCTGTCCCACCTGGTCCTGTCCCACCTGGCCCTGTCCCACCTGGCCCTGTCCCACCTGGCCCTGTCCCATCTGGCCCTGTCCCACCTGGTCCTGTCCCACCTGGCCCTGTCCCACCTGCTTCTAGACCAGCAGGCTTACTTAGTTCTTAGGTCTATGTCTTAAAATTATTTTTTCCCCTCTCTGCTTTTAACTGTTACTGTGTACACTTCTGATTTCCCATTTAATTTTACTTAGGTGAGGCCCACAGGATGAGTAGGCAATTCTACAGAGTAAAGCACCTGGCTTTATGACAGCTTTCTTTCTTGGGTTGTTTTTGGGGAGTGCTCATTTGTCTGTTATTTTTTTTTTATGTTTTTTTTTGTTTTGTTTTGTTTTGTTTTTTTCTCAAGTTTGCTGGGATAGAAATTTGTTTTTCAAAAATACTGGTTTTTTTTGGTTTTGCTTTCACTACTGAATGTTCTAAAGCTTCCCCACCCCCTTTCCCCCAATCTCAATGTGTCTTTCTTCAGGAGAAACATCAGATGGAGTTAGTAAGTCAGTTCACAAGGTCTTTGCTTTCATGCTTGGAGAGAATGAAGATGAGGAGGAGGAGGAAGAAGAGGAGGAGGAGGAGGAGGAGGAGGAAGAAACACCTGAGCAGCCCACTGCCGGAGATGTCTTTGTGTTGGAGATGGTGCTCAATCGTGAAACCAAGAAAATGATGAAAGTAAATTCTCACGTAATTTGGTAATAGAAACAATGTAAAAATGTGACATTGGAAAAGAATGAAAACTGTAAGAAAGGGAAAATCTGTGAGGCAACTACTGTTACTGGTTTCTTGTGTTTCATTTAGAGATTTTTAAAATGTAAAACCTTAATTATTTCATGTGTTAAAGTGTACCATAGTTTTGCTATTAAAAGGTCCATGTTGATATTTTTTACAACTTCAATCTGAGTATACAGATTTGAAAGGAGGATCTTTAGAATTGCACCATAGAAGTCCCCTGGCATATACCTTTATTTTGCAGCATCCAGCTCTCCATTTGTTACTTATTCTATGTAGTAATATAAGTAATTTTTGATCACTTTGGTTTTGCTTTCTTTAAATATTTTACTGTGTTTTGAACTTTTTATTGTAGGGAATTTTGTTGTTTTTTGTTTTGTTTTAATTATTTGAGGTGCTTATTTTGGATAATAACATAGAATAATTTCTTATTTTCTGTGATTGAATTTAGCCATTTGGTCCTTAGGTCTGAGTGTAGATTGAAACGTTTTAAAGAAGAATTTCGGTTTTGTTATGGTCTGTACTTATTAATGTGGTTGGACTGGAAACCTAAGACATGACTGTATTTTAACCAGAATGTCCTTTTCATTCTGTGCAGGAGAAGAGGCCTCGGAGCAAACTCCCCAGAGCTCTGAGAGGGCTCATGGGTGAAGCCAACATCCGCTTTGCTCGGGGAGAACATGAAGAGGCGATTTTGATGTGCATGGAAATCATCAGACAAGGTGCTTCCGTGGGGATTGCTGACGGTGCAGTTTTCCTTAGCAAAGGGGGCTTTCATGAGGGGAGCCTGGTGAGAGTTAGGGGTGTTCATGAAACTACACTTTGCTTAGAGAAGAGAATGCTTGAAAAATGCCAAAGTGTGAAAATATAATAAAGCAGATATAATCTAGTGTTTATTTTAAATTCCATTAAGTAGTTTATATAATTCCAATAGAGTTATTTAAGTAGTTTCTATATTAGAAGAAGTATCCATACAAAATTTGATGTCAGCTCAAGCCTCTTGCCTCAGCCAATGGAATTTTTTCTGTTTAATTCATTCTAGCTCCCCTGGCTTATGAGCCATTCTCTACTCTGGCCATGATATATGAGGACCAAGGTGACATGGAGAAGTCACTGCAGTTTGAGTTGATTGCTGCACATTTAAATCCTAGTGACACTGAAGAATGGGTTAGATTGGCAGAAATGTCTCTGGAACAAGACAATATTAAGCAGGCAATTTTTTGCTACACAAAAGGTAATTAAAACGTTTTCTCATTTTTTATAAAATGTTACATAATCGATTTCCTGATAATTATGCTTGCTATTTTGGGGTGATGTTAGTTGAAATTTGCTAGTATTCCTTGTATTCTGTTATATCAGAGGTATTTGGAGTTCATCTGTTTTCATGTTTATCAGCAACTTTATATTATGAGCTAATACTGCACAAGTTAGTACAAGAATAGAATGTTTATCTTCCCACCAAGATCAAGCTTGGTTCTATGCTGTTCCTTGAGGGCTCATGTCAGACTGGAGTGACCAGATGAAGGTTAATACGATTCAAGTTCAGTCTGGTCTTAGGTCAAATCTCACTGAGAGTTCATGTAAAGGTAGATTTCTTCCCCAACAACCAGCTCAGTTACGTAGGCGAATTAGTTTATTAAATTTTCCAAAGAGAAGATGGGTCACACCAGGTACCATAACTCCATTTGAAGATTAATCTATCTTTTTTTCTCTTTAGCTCTTAAATATGAACCTACGAATGTTCGTTATCTGTGGGAGCGATCAAGCCTTTATGAGCAGATGGGAGATCATAAAATGGCAATGGATGGCTATAGGCGCATCTTAAACCTTTTGTCTCCATCTGATGGAGACCGGTTTATGCAGTTGGCTAGAGATATGGCAAAGTAAGTTGGAGTGAAATGTATATAAATGCTGTTCTTAATCATCATTGTTTAGAAATCTACTTCTTATTGAGGTTTTGCTTCTTGTATTTTCTAATCTGCTTACATGGAGAGGTAGGTTGGGGTTTTTGGTGTGTTTTTCCCCCCAATCCAACTGTGTGATTGTTTAGAAAAATGTGTATATACAGTTACCTTTCAAGTGCTTGGAAGGTTAAAAAGGAGCACGTTTTGAAAGGGTGACTAGGCTCCCAGCTTTCCATAACTTTTTTGAAGTTACATACATTTGCAGTAATATTCTTTTAAACTATTGCAGATGTGCTAATGAAATGTTTGTGATCTGGAATCTACTGAATCGCTTTATCTTGAGCTAATAGAACATTTTAAGATGCAAAATTTTCTTTATAGTTAGCGTCTACTACTGACTTGGCATATATTTTATTCTAAAATATTATGTCCAACTGCATTTACTTCTCTGACATGCTGTACAGCAAAACAAAGCAGGAAACATTTTGGCTAAGTGATTCCTTGTGGTGTGCTTTCTATTCTAGAGACACCTATGATAGTATTTCAGTCTAGCATTAACCATCTTCATATGGGTATCTTAGGGTTAACCTGTTAATTCCACAGCCGTTGTCATGCAGGTGCTTACCTGTGAATTCACCCTGTGCTCCCAAGGATGGATTATGTAGGCATACTGGAAGCATTTTAGGAAATTGGTTAAGGCAAGGCACAGCCCTAAATTGATCCTTGACGTATATGAGAGCATTGAGGATCTTCCTAGGCATTTTGTTATGAATTAGATCTCTAGCTGTCACAAGTGCTCGCCCAGTAAGCTTCTGCTTTATGAATTACTAGTACATTTGTTTTCCTCTTTGTATTTTATACTTTTCTTGGGACAGGGTGATGATGAACAGTTCTGCCATTGCCTCAGAGGTCTTTGCTAAAGGGAAATCTTGTTACTATAACTTTTGATTGATGAAGCTTTCTCTCAGTCTCTACTTCCCTACCAGAAATATTTGTTAAATATAAATTACTCTGGGGGGTCCCTCAGCCTGGCCTGTGCCCTCTCCCAGTCTGGGACCCCTTAAGGGATGTCCACCTGCTAGCTTAGGTCCACTCCTCGGGGGGGGATCGGGCCTAAGCTGGCAGTCAGACATCCCTCTGGCAGCCCGGGAGCCCTCAGGGGATGTCCACTTGCCAGCGGGGAGTCATAGTGACCAGTCCTTCCCAGTCGTTCTGCTATTAGGGTCAATTTGCATATTATCCTTTCATTATATAGGAAAGAGGCCTGGTGCACAGGTGGGGCTAGCTGGTTTGCCCTGAAGGGTGTCCCGGATCAGGGTTGGGGTCCCGCTGGGGTGCCTGGCCAGCCTGGGTGAGG
Organism: Myotis daubentonii; assembly: GCF_963259705.1. Taxonomy (NCBI): domain Eukaryota; kingdom Metazoa; phylum Chordata; class Mammalia; order Chiroptera; family Vespertilionidae; genus Myotis; species Myotis daubentonii. The sequence goes on along the minus strand of NC_081846.1, from coordinate 6,590,803 downwards.
GGCTGATGGCCGTTTTCAGGCTGGCCACGCCCCCCAGCTACCCAAGCTCCCAGCCTCTCCTTTTTTTCTTTTTCTTTTTTTTTTTTTTTTTTTTGCTGGGCTGGAAGCAGGTATCTGGGATTTATTTATCTTCTATAATTGAAACTTTGTAGCCTTGAGCAGAGCCCAGGTCTGGCCAGGGCAGGCGGGAAGCTTGGCTTCCTCCATCGCTGGGGCAACCAGAGCCTCCTGCTCACTCCAGCTCCATGGCCGCCGCCATCTTAGTTGGGCTAATTTGCATACTCACTCCTGATTGGCTGGTGGGCCTGGCTTGTGGGTGTAGCAGTGATGGAGTGATGGTTAGTTTGCATCTTTCTCTTTTTTTAGTGTAGATGTGTTAGGCACTGTACAAGCACCAGGAGATCCAGTATTAGATGAGTTTTAACCCTTTGCGGTCGTATGTCTACTCTCAGCCACCAAAGCTTTTTTACTGTTCCGGTCATATGTCTGCTCTCAGCCACCACAGCAAGGAACCGTACGAATCTTAACTCTATTCATTCATGTATCAGTTCATAATTTCTCTGAAAGCTCTTAAGTGTCTAAGCGACCTTGTCACGAACCAAAACATTTCCCCGACAAATCGGAGATATCGAAACTCACTATAAACAAACGCGGTCGTTCCACGCTCGCCATGCAAAACACCGTGGCGAGTCCGTCGCCTTTTGAGAGTGAAGAAATCGACAAGCTTCGGAGATACTTCGCAGAATTTCAAATAAAGCGTTACAAATTACGTTTAACTGTAATTAGGCATTCTCGCTTGTTAAGATATTTCAAAATAATACTCCACAATGGCAAAAAGAAAGTTATCGAAAGAAGTGTACTGCGAATCTGAAAGTCACGATGAAGAGTTTTATTTTGGCACCTTGAACACTGACTCTGACGTAGAAAGTGATAACGTTTGTAGTGATTCTACTAGCAGTGACGTAGTTCCAAAAAAGAATTAATAAACCTTGTTTATCCTTCATAATCTTGCATGTTATGTATCACTGCTCTTTCAATGGAAATTAATTCCGACCAGTACGACACCCATGTCCAAATTTAATACGACCGCAAAGGGTTAACATTCCCTGCCCTTGTAGAGTTTACATTCTAGTTGGGGGACATAGGCAGTGATCAAATGAACAACTAACTGTATGGTTTGTGAGGTGTTGATAAGTAATATGAAGAAAACCAAAGCAGGGAAGGGGATAGGGAGTTGAGGAATAGGAGTGTGTCATTTTAATAGGGTGATTGGAGGAGGATTCATTTCCTATGTTATGGTCTCCCTGACCTGAGAGTGAGCTGAAGGTGGTATGGGAGCAGACGGTAGGGAAGAGTGTCACCGGCCAGGGAAATGATGAGAAGAGAAGCAGTCGTCTTTAAAATCAGAGTCAGAGCTGATGCAGAGAAAGATGTCCAGTGTCGGTGTAACATGTCAGGATTGCTGACCGGGCCGCTGGAGGCTAGTAGTCACTCATTTAGAATGAGTCCAGTCAGCATGGGCAGCTGGTGGTGGAGAGCAGGTACGTTTGGAGTAACAAGCAGGTATACTAATATTTGGAGTTTTATCATATGATTTTAATAAAGGGAGAGAAGGGCGGAGTATTAAGGAGATGCGCAGGAAGTAATTGCAGTGCTGGACCACGGAGAACGAGGGGAGTGAGGGCCGGAAGGTGCAGAGCCTGTGAGGCGGGGTAGGACCAATGCTGTGTAGAGCCCCTGGAGGGAGGAGAGTTGGTGAGTGGATGGTGTGGGAGCGGTGGGAGAGAGGTATTGACATTGACGTCGTTATGCTGTCATTGGATATCTTTCTCTGAATCAGCTCTGATTCTGATGTTAAAGATTGCTTCCCTTCTCAACTTTTAAGAAAATGAAAATCAGCTACAGGGCCTAAGCAAATAAATGAATTTTATAATCTATCCTTCTGTCATTTACCCTTTTAGGAGTTACTATGAAGCCAATGATGTTACCTCAGCTATTAATGTAATTCAAGAAGCTTTCTCCAAACACCAGGGCCTAGTCTCTATGGAGGATGTTAACATAGGAGCTGAACTGTACATTTCTAACAAACAGTATGACAAAGCTCTGGAGGTAGGGACATGTGTCTCTCTTTAGGTTTGAAACTCATTTCTGTGTTCTAGAAATTTTTACAAATAGACAGTTTCTCATTTTAGTTATATATGTTACTTATGTGCGAAATTATGTAAAGAAATAGGTATGGAAACATTTCTGATTCTATACTGATTCCATATGAAATATAAAATGTAGTTGTCACCTGGTAAAAGGT